>NW_027203483.1:0-75131 GCF_024711535.1 Dipodomys merriami
CTAGTTCAAACAATAATAATGTTACCTAGAAATTTGGACACAATTTATACCTGTATATTATTGGCCCTATTCATGTGCATAATTTATCATAAAATTTAAGTTGGAATTCCTTCATCGCTTTTTAATATTTTATATTTTCTGTAAAAATATATTGCATGTACTACATTTTTTATTGATATTTTAATTCTTTATGATCATGAATTATATTTTAAGATTTATGTCTCTGAACTTTTTGGTTTGTATGTTTCTTTTGTGACAAACGTATAGCAAACACTACTATTGGGGCGACCATTTTCTCTAATAAATAGTCAGAGATTAAGCTGACAGTTTGCCTAGTGTTAATTTGACAAGTTGTGGTAAGTCATATTTGAGTTTCTTTTCCATCTTGATATGTTTTATGACATGTTCTGGCATTTTTTCCACTGGCTAATAATTGTAATATCATGTTAAGTATAACTAATAATATTACTTAGTTTTGTTAACATTCCTAAGGAAAATTTCTACTATTTCCACATTAATAATAATAATAATAATAATAATAATAATAATAATAATAATAATAGTCACATTTGTGGCACGAATGTTGTTATCCTTTATGTTCAAAAACTGTGCCTTTAGTCAGACACAGTGGCTCATGCTTACAATCTTAGCTGTTCAGGAGGTTGAAATCTGAGGATCATAGTTAGAAGCCAGCCTGGGCAAAAAAGTCCCCATGAAACTCTTACTTATCTCCAATTAACCACTCAAAAATCAGAAGTAGCACTGTGGCTCAAGCCTTGATCACAAAAAAAAATCAAGAATGTCACCCAAGTCCTGAGTTCAAGCCCTACAACCAATAAACCCAATCAAAAAAAAAAAACAAAAACAAAAAAACAACTGTGCCTTGGCTGGTACTAGTGGCTCACACCTGAAATTCTAGATACTCAGGATAATGAATCTGAAGATTAGCGCTGAAATCCCGCAGGAACAAGAAAGTCCTGACAATTTTCTCTCCAACTACCCAGCAAAAGTTGGAAGAGGAAGTGTGGCTAAGGTGTTAGAAAACCAGGCTCTGATTTCATGCCCTAATTATGGTACAAAACACACAACAAAAATAAAACCCCTGTCTGTGCCTTGAGACACACAATATTTCACATTAAGGAAACAATCAATTGAGAAGATGATTTAGAAGCCATTAGGGTGCAAACAATGTTGAGGGTGTATTACAGGACACATAACTTTGATCCCCCCTCCCTGCTCAGGTGAGTTTAGATTTAAGTGTACAGCTTTTTCCTTGCTAGGAAGGCACTTCAGACACTTTTACATTTTGGCTATTTTTCAAGGTAGGGCTTCAATTCATGCTCAGTTCTACTTGCTTTGTCAACATCCTGCTTGTGCCTCTCCATCGAACTAGAAACAATAGGCATGCAAGTACTGTGCCCAGCCTTTGTACATTTTCCTCCAGGATAATGGGCAAGACCACCACACCCAGACATTGGTTCAGATGGATTCTTGTGAGCTAATTTTTTTCTGAAGCTGCTTGAAGTGTAATCTCCCAGCCTTTGCCCTCCAAATGGCTAATATTAGAGGATTGAGCCTAGCTTATCATTTATTTATATAAAAGTCGTACATTTTCATAGACAGTAATAAGATTAAAGTAATTTTAAGTATATTTGAGCTTACTAGCATAAAATAGCTTCCATGAAAAAGAGATTCAGATAAGTCTTGCTTATTTATATCAGTAGATATTTGACCGTGTATATATCTTAGAACTGGTTATCATAAGTAATCTACAACAAAACTGGCCATGGCTCTGAAGATTATTCAAAGCATGTCTTCAGATGACTACCACAATTACAGGCTTCATTTTCCCAGGAAGTTTTCTGAGCACTGTGAAAACGTATCTAAATGTTAGCAACTTAAAAGGATGCACCTGCAAAAGGAATATTTTCTTTCTAAAGTGCTTTGCTGTAGATCTGATATTAATCTTTTAAAGTGCAATGGAGATTTAGAGTAGATAAAATTGAAATGCATGTTTTCCAGAAGATAGGGATGCCTTAATGGCAGAAAACCTGAACCATTAATTTTCCTGTAGTCTATACTGGGAGTCTTGTGATAGAATGGTCTCTTCCTTCCAAGACCATTTCCTGGCTCTGTCTGTGTTCCATTGATGTAATATCATGCTCTTGATAATAAGTACGTGTTACTTAGCAACAAGTTCTAGTGTACATCATAATTCATGGCTGATAAATCACCACATTTACTCTACAATAAGTAGTCATGCTATTTTAGGTTGAATTAATATTGAAGTTTAACTAAGTGTTTTAGAAAAATTAAAAAAGTCTGTGATCAGCTCTCAACAAAGACTATTAGACTGTAAATTAATCTTAACAAAACAATATGAACTTATTTAGTTATAACATGCACCCTACTTAAGTTTTAAAATGTTCAAGATCCAAGTAAAAATAATAAAAATACATTTTATTGAGGAAATGAGTGGATAGAGAACTTTTATTGATTAGACTTAGTGCAATACAACTGAGAAGTTGTTTTGAACTGTGAACTCCTAGAGATATGATAAGGCTGTGCCATAGTTGAATGTATTCAGAGACTATGGGCAATAAAGTTACTTTTTTATACATTGACTTATGATTTCCTTTTGAATTGTTTGGTAGGAAGTTGATGTTATTGCTTCTTTTAGAGTAATGTTTCTAGTGACAAATTTTCTCAGTTTTCATCTGAACATTTTATTGTATCTTCATTTGTATGGTTTGCTTCTCTTTCGAATAGAATCCTAGGTTTTAGTAGCTTTCAGTAAAGACTATCTTCTTCTAGTCATAGTTCCTAATGGTTTGTTGAATATTTTGCCTGGTTATGCTACTATGCAAAGTTATATGAGGCTACACAATTTATGAGGAATAGAAATTTAATCCTCACAGATCTAGAAGTGATGACTAGCAAAAGCATGGTGCTGGCCGTTTTAGTGTCAGATGAGAGTCTCTCTCTCCCCTCCTCTCTCTCTCTCTCTTTCTCTCTTCTCCCCCCTTCTCCCTGTTTTCAAATTGAACCTATAAGACCGTGTCCTTGAAGGGGACAAACATCAATTGTGCACATAATCACAGTATGGGGGATAAAAGAATGTGCATAAGCCACTTCTCTCTAGTGCTTTTGTATGTCATTAATCCCCACTCTCAACACGATCACAATGTGATTCATATCCACAAGAAATTTCTGAGAAAGCATATGTTCAAGCTCTAACCTGGACTATTAGCACATCATTGCGTCTTTAAAGGGAACATGACTTGCTTTCTTTCCCATATGTTTACTTTAAAGCATTTGAATTAGTAAACCCATAGGAGTAGTAATTTTTCTTTTGTTTTCATTTGGTCTTAATTGTACTCTGTGTTTATAACATGATTATATGACTAATATATGAATGGATTTGGGACCATGATTAAATTTTGTGTATTCAAACATTGCTTCATACCAATTCTTTTCCATTTCTTCTAGGATTCCTAGTATGCAGAATAATAATCAATGAATTCGAATATTTCAATTTATAGGTCTTGATTTTGATGATTGCTTTATCTTCAGGTAACATCATAATAAGCCAAGGAACCTCGGGACACACAATGACAATATTTTTGACATAGATGTTTATTTTAAGTCCCTATTGAAATCTGAGAAACAACTGTATTCAGAAACTTTAAGTTTATCAACATGTCTTTAATAGTTCTCCTTCTATTCAATATATTTTCACCCATATAATTTTCACCTTTATTCTGATGTTCTAATCTTATTCTCAGTTTGGTCCACTTTTCTGTTAAACCTACATTTTGATATTTATTTTGGGCGTCTTCAGAATTTCTGTTTATTATATTCTAAATATGTCCTTTTATATGAGAATATACATATATTTATAGTTATCCACAATTATTTCATTCCTGGTTAGCTTAGATTGTTTTTAACTTTTATGAACTTGGAAGATTAGACGACTTCCTGGCAAATATCAACATGCCAAAACTAAACCAACACGACAGGCCCATATCAAGCACTGAAATAGAAGCAGCAATAAGAGACCTCCCATTTAAAAAAACCCAGACTAGAAGGATTTATACTGGAATTGTACAAGGCCTTGAAAACTCACACCAATACTCCTTTAACTCTTCATTGAAATTGAAAGAATAAATTCACTACCAAACTCTTTCTATGAAGCCATCTTAACCCTCATCCCAAAACCAGGCAGGGACTCATCAAAGAAAGAGAACTATAGATCCATTTCTTTGATAAACATGGTTGCATGTTCAACAAAATTTTGGCCAATCAACTTCAAAAACTCATCCAAAAAATCATAAACTACAATCAAACAGGATTCATTTCAGGGATGCAAAGTCTGTTCAATATACGTGAATCAATTAATATAATTCATCACATCAACAAAAGCAAGGATAAGAACCACATGGTTATCTCAATAGATGCAGAAAAGGGATTTGGCAAGATCCAACACCTCTTTATGATGAAGGCTCTAGAAAAATCTAGGACTTCAGGGAACATTCCTCAATACAATAAAGGCTGTATATGACAAACCTACAGCCAGCATTATACTCAGTGATGAAAAACTAACACCATGTTCTCTAAACTCAGGAATAAAACAAGGATGTCCACTCTCTCCATGCTCTTCAATTTAGTATTAGATTACCGAGCTACAGCAATAAAACAAGATGCAAACATAAATGGGATCCAAATAGGGAAAGATGAAGTAAAACTCTCCCTCTTTACAGATGATATGATCTTTTATTTAAAGAATCCCAAGGATTCCACTCCCAAATTACTCAAGCTAATTCAGAACTTTGGCAGAGTAGCAGGGTATAAAATTAACCCTCAAAAATCAATGGTTTTTCTGTATGCCAACAATGAGAAAAGCATGGTTGAAATCAGGAAGGAATTTCATTCATAACAGTCCCACAAAAAATAAAGTGCCTAAGAATTAACGTAACCAAACAAGTGAAGCACATCTATGATGAAAACATTAAAAAACTGAAAAAGGAAATAAAAACAAACGGATTGGGAGAAGATCTTCACTAGCCATACAACAGACAAGGGTCTCATATCTAAAATATACCTGGAACTAAAAAAATTTAATCCCCAACAAATCCTCAAAGAAACAACTGCCCAATAAATAAGTTGGCTAAAGACCTAAAGAGAAACTTCTCTGAAGAGGAAAGAAAGATGGCCAATAGACACATGAAGAAATGCTCTACCTCTCTATCCATAAAAGAAACGCAAATCAAAACAATATTGAGATAGCATCTCACCCCAGTTAAAATGGCTATAATCAAAAACTATAATAACAACGGATGCTGGAGGGGATGTGGACAGAAGGGAACCATACTACATTGTTGGTGGAAGTGTTAACTTGTTCAACCACTTTGGAAAGTAGTATGGAGGTTCCTCAAAAGACTCCACATAGAGCTCCCCTATGACCCAGCAATCCCACTTTTGGGCATTTACCCAAATGATCACAAACAAGACCACACTAAAGCTACCAGCACACTATATTTATTGCAGCATTATTTACTATAGTTAAGATATGGAACCAACCCAGATGCGCCTCAGTAGATGAATAAATCAAGAAAATGTGGTATATATACACAATGGAATTCTATGCCTCCATCAGAAAAAAATGGCATTGCCCCATTTGTTAGGAAATTGAAAGACTTGGAAAAATTAGATTAAGTGAAGTAAGCCAACACCAAACAAACATAGGTCCCCTGATTTCCCTTATTTGCAATATCTAGTATATGTATGAATCAAGCAGAAAAGGTCAGATAAGGTAATGTTAGGAAAATGAACCCTTAGATATGTATTTTTTTTCTTTCATGCGATTGTTTCTAACTCAATTATAAGATTGTTTCTTTGTTGCTTTGTATGTCCCTCCCCAACATTATAACCACTGCTTTCACTGTATTTGATGTCGGTATAATTTGTGGAGGTGAAGGGGAAAAACAAGTCGTTTAAATAAGGATACAGGTGGATCTGTTGCAACAATGAGAAGTATAAGTTGTCATGTCAAAAACGAACTTTACAACTTGGGGGGGAGTCTTGGTAGGGGGTGGGAGGATGGGAAGGGATGGGAAGGGTAAACAAAAGAGGAGGCTACAATGCTTGATAAGAAATGTACTCACTATCTTGCCCATGTAATTGTAACCACTCTGTACAGTATTTTCACAATAAAAAAGAGAAAAAAATCATTTGATGTTTCAAGTTAATGTGATATTTTTGACTCACCTAAAGATAGCAGGAGGTGGGTCTGGGAAGGTGGCTCAGTGATAGAACACTTGCCTTGCATGCCTGAGACCCTGGGTTCGATTCCTCAGCACCACATAAGCAAAAAGAAAAAAGCCAGAAGTTGTGCTGTGGCTCAATTCGTAGAGGGCTCGCCTTGAGCTGAAGAGCTGAGGACAGCGCCCAGGCCCAGAATTCATGCCCCACGACTGGACCCAAAAACAACAAAACAAAACAAAACAAAAAATAGGATAGCAGGATGCAATGGGTTTCCAGCATCACATCTTTATACAGGGTCCTCTAAGAAATATCCAATTCCTGCCACTCCTCCCAACTGAATTACACAGCCCCATCATCAAATGACACCAGCTTCTGTAAGGACATATTCCATCAATTTATTATCCATGAGTCATGAGAACCCCAAGGCTGGAATTTCATTCTTCTACATGTAGGCTTTTGTCTAACCGAATGTGTTTGGAAAGTTCTGCATAATTTATACAATGAGATAAGTGTTTTCCTCCATAGTAACTTGGTAATTACAAATACAAAGTTTTCCTAATACATTAGAACACATTTCTGGTTCCAGGAATAAATACAAGGTAAACAATTCTGTAGGGAACTGACAGTAAAGCTCCAAGGTCATCTTGACCATTGTGCTCACTTGAAGGCACATACAAGGAACTGACTTTCATGAAAAACACCAGGTGCCCGGGATTGCTTTGCTATGTCTGTAGAGTTTGTTTTAATTTCTACCAGTTGACCTTGTCTTACATTTACTGCACTCTGTTTTTATTAAAATTTTCCTTGTTTTTCTGCAGTATGGTAACCTTATGTTACCTCTTGACTTCTAATAGTATATAATAAGGAAAGTTAAAAATAAACGGTGCTGCAGTCTTGAGCTGCAGACCTCCCAACCCCATCCTTTGTCTTATGTCTATATTTTTCTTTATCCTCGCCCCCTAATTCATGATTCCCTTTAGTTGCCGGCGGGCTCCGGCAAGTGGTGACTCAACAGGGACCTGAAAACCTGGGATCACAGCAGAGGACCCCGCTAAGGTAAGAGGACATGTCCAGAAAAAGAGAGCGGGTGAGAGTATAGTCAGGAGTAAGAAATTATGGGGCAAGGTAACAGCCATATGTTATATGTGCAGGCTCTTAAGGGCATGCTTCAAGGTCGAGGAGTGAAAGTTGGACAGAGTCAGTTAGAAAGTTTCTTTCACTTTGTCGAGGAAGTATGCCGCTGGTTCCCAGAGGAAGGAACATTAGTTTAGAAAGTTGGCAAAAAATAGGAAAAAGGATTCAGGAACATTATGAAGCAAGTGACCCTGAAAAAAAACCCCAGTGGATGCTTTTACTCTTTGGAATTTGGTTTGAGACTATCTGGACCCCAGGCATGAACAAATGAAATTTAATCAGTTGATTGGTGAAGTTGAACAGGGTGAGTCTCACCCTGCTCCAGGAGCGCATACTGCTGCCCAAGAAAAATCAAATAAATTAATAAAAGTTGAATCTATTGGGTCAGACAATGAGGAAAAGTCAGATGGCTTGGATGCTCAAGAAAAGTCAGATGACTCAGATGCTGAGGAAAAAATATATGATGGTCCTACTGAGGATAGAGTGCTCCATGTTGAGGAAATGTTGAATTCAGTTATAAATAAATTGTCACAGCTTCAAACAAAGCAACGACCCTCATTAAGGGTGAATGTTTGTGAGCCCTCCTTAACAGCTCTAGGGGACTCAGATTTCTTTCCGCCACCCCTTCTGTCTGTTATTCCCCCGGCACAGTCTACTCAGTCTGCTCAGCCTAGTCGGCCCAGGCCTTTGAAGTTATCTAGTCCTTCTAATAATGAATTCTCTCTTGGGACCTCCCAGGCTTAGTGCCTTGCAGCTCTCACTAGCACAGGATGCTCAAAGAGGGGAGGATATTTCTGGTTTTCATTTATTTCCTGTAATGGAGGACCAAAACCAACAAAGAACTCACCAGCCCATTCAATTTAAACAAATAAGAGACTTGAAAAATGCTTGCGCTCAATATGGACCTACAGCTCCATTTACTCAGGTAATTTGGGAAACGTTGTTCACTGATGCTTTATGCCCAATGATTGGAAACAATTAGCTAGAGCTTGTCTTAGTGGAGGAGATTACTTGTTGTGGAAGTCTGAATTTGTGGAACAGTGTCAGGCCACAGCAGAGGTTAATAGCGCTAATAATATACCTACTACATTTGCAGAGCTTGCTGGGGAAGGTGCTTATAATAACACCCATACCCAGTTAAATTACCCTTTGGACACATATGTTCAGGTTAATGCTGCTGCTAGGCTTGCCTGAAAAAAGCTTCCTAACTTTAGTAAGAATGAGGATCTTTCTAAAATTAGACAGGGACCAGATGAACTTTATCAAGATTTTGTCTCTTAGTTACTAGAGGCAACCGGCCATCTGATCGAAGATGGGGATGCCGGTATGGTTCTTCTACAACAATTGGCATATGAAAATGCTAATACAGCTTGCCAAGCAGCCATTAGACCATTTAGAAAAAAGGAGGAATAACTGATTATATTCGGCTCTGTGCCAACATTGGCCCATCATATATGCAGGGCCTCACACTGGCTGCTGCACTTCAGGGACAAACCATAACTGAATTCCTCCGCACTTCCTGAGGAAGCAAAAAAAGGAGGAAAACGTCCCCGAGTTGCTGGACCTCCTGGCAGCGTTTTTTCTTGTGGCTAAATAGGCCATCTAATAACTCAATATCCTAATCAAAAAAAGGGAATTATACTAGGGAAATGCCCCCAATGTAAAAAGGGAAAACATTGGGCCAGAGATTGTAGATCTACTTTTGATAGTGCTGCCATCTTATTTAGGAAAACTGGCAAAGGGGCCACCCCCTGGCCCCTCAACAAATAATGGGGCAGCCCTGTCCTTTGCAAGGCTTCAAGCCTACCCACTAGCAACCATCAACAACAACAACAAACGGTTTCCAGTCTCCTCACAGCAACCCCAGGAAGTGCAGGATTGGACCTCTGTTCCTCCACCTATACAGTATTGACTCCTGAAGTGGGAGTTCAAGCTCTCCCTGCGGGCATAATTGGCCCCCTTCAAAAAGATCTGTTAGTATATTATTAGGCCGCAGTAGCTTGGCATTGAGAGGCCTATATATTACTCCAGCAGTGATAGATCAATACTATACTGGAGAGATAAAAATCATGGCCTCAGTGCCTACTGAGTTATATCTATTTCTGCTGGGCAAAGAATTGCTCAGCTGGTCCTAGTTCCTTCGATCTCTGTTGGAAATTCTGTTACTTCTGCCCCCACAGGGGCAAAACGTTTGGGGTCCTCGGTTGTATTCTGGATTGAAAATAGCAAACAAGGAAGGCTTGAACTTATAAATTATATTTAACAAAAGCCTTTTCGAGGCATATTGGATACTGGAGCAGATGTATCTGTAATAGCAAAAAAATATTGGTCTTCTCACTGGCCCTTTACTGCCTCTTACATCCTTACAAGGAATTGGCCATGCTACAGATCCACAGCAAAGCAGTGCTATTCTCAATTGGAAAGATGATGAGGGCCATTCTGGAACTTTTCAGTCTTATGTGCTGGATCACTTGCCCATTACTTTGTGGGGGAGAGATATTATGGAAAAAATGGGGGTTTATTTGCTTAGCCCAAATAATGTAGTCACTGGACAACTTTTAAATCAAGGACTACTACCTTCAGGGGGATTGGGGATTGGTCAGCAAGGCATTCGAGAACACATTCAGCCACAGCCTCGACCCCATAGACAAGGTTTAGAATACTTTTTAGCGGGGCTGCTGCTCATCCTTCCCCTCACACCGATCCTATTACATGGTTATCAAAAACTCCGGTGTGGGTGGATCAGTGGCCCCTATCAATTGAAAAGATTATTCTTTCCCAGCAGCTGGTGCAGGAACAGCTGGAATTGGGCCACATAAATCCTTCTACTTCCCCATGGAATTCATCTATTTTTGTTATCAAAAAAAAATCTGGAAAATGGAGACTTCTTCAGGATATCTGGTGAGTAAATGCTACTATGGGGGGCTGTTACAACCAGGTTTGCCCTCCCCTATGGCCATCCCTCTAACAAATTGCTTCATTTTGCCTCTTCTTACACTTTCATATATCCTCGGGTGGTATCTTTATCACCTCTTTCTATGGCTGCCCTGGTGTTTACAGATGGATCTTGTAATGGAATGGCCGCTCTTACTATTGATGGGAATACTTCATCCTGGGATACTGGTCTTTCTTCAGCCCAGGAAGTTGAGCTTCAAACAGTTTTATAAGCCCTTACACTTCTGGCTACTAGTGCTTTCAATTTATATTCAGATACTCATTATGTTATTTGAGCCCTTCAGGTTATTGAGACTGTCCCCTTTCTCAGAACAGCAAATTCCACTATTTAAACTCTTTTTCGCTAAATACAGCTTCTTCTTCACTCTCGCACTTGTCCACGCTATTTTGGATTTATACGTGCCCATACTAAGCTTCCTGGTCCATTAAGTAAGGGCAATGCTATTACGGACAAGGCTACTCAGGTTTTTCTTACTCAAATTGATTTGGCAAAACAATCACATGCCACCCATCATCAAAACAGTCGTGCTTTACGCGGACAATTCCAAATCACTCATGAGGCGGCTCGTCAAATTGTGAAGATCTGCCCTAGTTGTACTACTTTCTTACCAGAGCCCTCCATTGGAATTAACCCTCGAGATTTAGTTGCCAATCACATGTGGTAAATGGATATTACTCATATTTCATCCTTTGGATGGCTTCACATTGTCCATGTTACTATAGATACTTATTCTAATTTTATTATGGCTACTGCCCTTGCTGGGGAGACTAGCAAACATTGTATTTCCCACTCTCTGCATTGCTTTGCCACTATGGGACTTTCTAAATATATTAAAACTGACAATGGTCCAGGATATGTCGGAAAAGCTTTTCAAAATTTTTGTAAATATTATCAGATTATTCACACTACAGATATTCCCTATAATCCTCAAGGACAAGGAATTGTTGAACGAGCTAATGGTTTGCACAAACACCAAAATTTTAAATTAAAAGGTAGGGATTTATACCCCTTCTCTCTTGTTAATATTCTTTCTTATGCTTTGTTTGTACTAAATTTTTTAAACTAAATTGTTAATGGCCTTTCCACAGAAGAGCCATTTTGGGAAAAAAGAGAGCAAAGAGCTTTGGCTCAAGTTAAGTGGAAGGATCCTTTAACAGGTGCTTGGCACGGACCCGATCAGGTTTTAACATGGGGTCGAGGACATGTTTGTGTTTTCTCGCAGGAAGAAAATGATGCCCGCTGGTTGCCTGAGCGTTGTGTTAGGATTGTGGAGGCTCACTCAAATGACACAAACGCTGACACATTGGGCTTCCAGCCACCTGGGAGGGAGTTGAAGTACTCATAAATGTAAATGGATCAACATACGGTACAGCCCCCAATCCTTTCATCCATTAGACCAAGATGGGAGATTTCTCAGCTTCAGGTATTGGAACTCCTTTATGCTTTACCACCAATTTTTAAAGCTCCATTCCAGACTGTACTTTTATGCGATCCATAACTCATAAAATTTGGATCACAGACACAAATCAAATGTTCAATATACAGATGACATCTTTGACAACTGGGCACCTAGTTTATGCAAATTCTACTCTATCCTATAGGATACCCCGTTGCATTAATTCTTCACAAATAGTAGAATCTACAGGAAAGCCTCATTCAATAAGGTGCAGGCATGTGCAGCCAGTTGTTACCAATATTTCTGGAACTAATTCTCAATTAATGGATTGGTCTGGAGCTAATCTTACTAATCAGTTCAATCCTGGATTGTGGTGGATGAATGGGCATCCTCAACATCATGTTTGGATGCTGGTGGCTGCACTCAATAATATAACCTGGCCCAATTAATCCCTTTTTAAAAATATTATGAGTTGTGTATCCTCACCCCATGTCATTATGTATGGACCATTTAATATTTCTATAGGAGCTAATTATTTTAATGTTACCTGTTCTAAATGTTCTTTTACTAATTGCTTGTATAGCAGCATAACTGAATCCATACTTATTGTTAGACAACCACCTTTTGTTGTGCTTCCTGTACCTGTAAATAGTTCTGAAACTTGGTGTGAAGATTCTGGTATTCAGGTGTTGAAACATTTGAAAGAACTAATGTGCCCTCGTAGATTTGTTGGGCTACTTATAGCTGGTGTTCTGGCCTTTATTTCGTTAGCTGCCGCTGAGGCACTAACTCGAAATGTACAAACTGCCCATTATCTTAATCAGCTTGCTCATAATACTACACAAGCTCTCCACTTTCAAGGTCAGATTGATGACAAGGTAGAACAAAAACTAGAAGCATTATATGAGTCAGTATTATCTTTAGGAGAACAAGTTCGCGCTCTGCAAACTTTACAGCGAGTGCGCTGTCATGCCAGGTTTGATTTTATTTGTGTGACCCCTCATATATATAATGAATCAAATCACTCATGGAAAAAGGTTGTAGCATATCTCAATGGTATTTGGCACCATAATAACTTGTTTTTAGATCTTTTTCAAATTCACAGGCAAATAGCTAGATTACAACAAGCCCCACCGCTGGACTCTGAAGTGGCTAAAATTGCTAAAGAGCTGTTTGAACAATTTCAACACTATATCCCTTCCCTGACTAATGTTAAAGGATTGTTAATGACATTCCTTGGCGCCAGTCTATTTTTATTAATGGTTTTTCTCTGGCTTTCTTGTATTATACGTGCACTGCAAAACTCTCTTATGAGTTTAGCCAGCCAGCTACATAAGATCAAGCTCCAAATAAGTGAATTCCCCCCCGAGAGGAACTGCAGCTAGAGATGGGTAAAAGGGGGTGCCAGTCTGACCAACCTAAGACAGGGCATGCAACTTCTCTCTGAAGAAGTTCCCGATGATGGGTAAGGCAGACAAGATGATCCACCCAAACTAAGACAGGTGGGTTCGCTTCTTCAAACACAGACAGGGGAGATGTTGGGAGCTGACAGTAAAGCTCTAAGGTCATCTTGACTTCTGTGCTCACTTGAAGGCACATACAAGGAACTGGCTTTCATGAAAAACACCAGGTGCCCGGGATTGCTTTGCTATATCTGCAGAGTTTGTTTTACTTTCTGCCAGTTGACCTTGTCTTATTTTTACTACACTCTGTTTTTATTAAAATTTTCCTTGTTTTTCTGCAGTATGGTAACCTGATGTTACCTCTTGACTTCTAATAGTATATAATAGGGAAAGTTAAAAATAAACGGTGCTGCAGTCTTGAGCTGCAGACCTCCTGACCCCATCCTTTGTCTTATGTCTTTATTTTTCTGCATCCTCACCTCCTCATTCAGGATTACTTTCATTGCCAGCAGGCTCTGGCAATCTCGGCTTCTGCAGTTGGGAGAGCAATATCCCCATGCATACACACACTCCTGGAACCTAGGGTTTGACACTGGTCGAACCCTTGCAACAACCTCACTTCCTCCAGAGTGGCACAGCACAATATGCGAACTGTAGTTAGCACTGGAGTAGATATGAAGCCCTTGTCTGTTGTATGGCTACTGAAGATCTTCACCCAATTTGTGGGCTTAATATTGATCTTGAAGGCTATGTCCTTTAACATGAAGAAACTATGTGGTTTCATGCAATACCATTTGTACAATCTTTCTTTGATTTCTTCTGTTTCTGTGTCTGTATGAGAAAAGTTCAACCTGTGGCAAGGAACCCTAGAGTTTCTCATGTTCCATCCTGTAATGTTTTTATGCTGTGAGCTTTTGCTTCCAGGTCTTTAACTCATTTGGAGGTGCTTCTGCTGCAAGGTGTTATGTAAGGATCTAGCTTTAGTTTTTGAAGTTTTTAATCAATTTTGCTAGCACTATTTAATGAAGAGGATTCTTCCATTCTATTTTTTCCTATATATTTTTCAATTTAAAAACAGGGTATGGAGGGGAGACAGTTACATGAGTAGTGTAATGAGTACATTTCCTATTGAGCATTGTTACATCCTCCTTTGATTTTCCTTTACTATCCCTTCCTCACCACTTCCCCAACTCCTCCCACCCCACCCTAAAATTGTAAAGTTCATTTTCAACATAGTGTCTTATACTACCTGTATCCTTATTTAAGTATTTTATTATATACCTTCCCCAGCACAAATGATAAAATATATATACAAGATGCAGGACACTGGAATCAGATCCAGTGAAAACAGGGGTTTTACTATGGGAAAGAACATACAACAGAAACAAAAGAATCACATAATGCATTATAAGTATGTTAACAATAGCAAGTAGGAAAAGAAAACACTTGTGTCCCTTTCTTGTGTTCATTTCTCTTAACATCATCTTATATGGTCATATGTACATAGCTTTTGACAATTTCTGGTTTTTGTAGACATATACTAGTTATTGCAAATAAGGGAAATATTAGACTTATGGTTCTTGCATCCTGGCTTACTTCACTTAATATAATATTTTCCAAGTCTTTTCATTTCCTAACAAATGGGCAACATAATCTTTTCTGATGGAGGCATAGAATTGAAATATATATATATATATATATATATATATATATATATATATATATATATATATATATATATATCAGAGAAATGGGTATATAGTTCTCTTTCTTTGATGAGTCCCTGCAAGGTTTGTGAATGAGGGTTATGCTGGATTCATACAAAAGGGTTTTGTAGTGCACTTCATTTTCATCTTCATTGAAGAGTTGGAGAAGTATTGGTGTGAGGTCTGCTTTGAAGGCTTTGTAGAATTCCACTGTAAATACATCTGGTCCTGGGCTTTTCTTGGGTGAGAGGACTTTTATTGTAGTTTCTATTTCAATGCTTGATATGGGTCTATTAAGTTGTTTAAGTCATCTTGGTTTATTTTGGGGATGTCAATAAGTGCTAAAAATCATCCATATTTTTCAGATTCTTGAACTTATTAGCATAAAGATTTGAGAAGTATCTCCTTATTATATTCTGACTCATGGTTTTTTCTCTAGTGATGTTTCTATTCTCATCTTTTAGTTTATTTATTTGGGTGTGTTCTATTTTTTCCTGGTAAGATTTACTAAGGGTCTGTCAATTTTAGTAATTTTTTCAAATAACCATCTCTGTTTTGTTGATTCTTCTCATAGAGTGATTTTGGGCTCTAATTCATTTAATTCTGATTAAATTTTAATTCTTTGTTTCCATCTACTGTTTGGGGGCTTAGCTTGTTGCTCTTTTTCAAGGAGCTTTAATTGCCTCATTAAATTGGTTTAAGATCTCTCCGATTTGTTAACGTAGGAACTCAGAGCTAGAAACTTGCCTCTGAGTACTGCTATTCTGTTTCCCAGAGGAGCTGAGAGTTTGTGTGTTGATTTTTGTTAACGATCATGAACATTTGAATTTTCTTTTGAATCTCTTCCATGACCCATAGGTGGTTCAACAGTGCATTGTTCACCCTTCATGTGTGGAAGGACTTCCTTTGGTGGCTTTTGGTGTTGAATTCTAATTTTATTCCCTGTAGTCTGAAAGAATGCAGAGCATAATTTCAATGTTTCTGAAATTAGACAAATTTTCTTTGTGGCCTAGAATGTGGTCTATTTCGCAGAAAGTTCCATGTGCTGTTGAGAAGAAGGTGTAATCTGATGCTGTGGGGTAAAATATTTGGTAAATGTTGTCTATTTGATTTATGCAGATGTTAAGATGCGGTTTTTGTGTTGAGTTTTTGCTGGGTTGATCTATCTAGCGGGGTCGTGGTGTGTTAAAGTCCACAACAATAATTGTTTTTTGGATCTATGTGTCATTTAAGGAAAAGTAGTGTTTCTTGGATAAATTTAGGTGCTCTGTTATATGATGAGTAGATATTTAGAATCGTAATATCCTCCTGAAGGAGAGATCTATTAATTAGTATGTAGTGACTTTTTTGTCTCTTCTCATTGATTTTAATTTGAAGTCTATTTCATCTGGTATGAGAATTGCAATTCCCTCATGTTTATGGGGGCTGTTTGCTTGGTAGATTTTATTCCAGCCTTTCACTTTCAGAATATGTTTATTTTTATGGACAAGGTCTGTCTCTTGAAGACAGCAGATAGACGGTTCTTGATTTTTGATCCAACTGGAAAATCTATGTCATTTAATTAGCGAGTTAAGTCCATTAATAATTTGGGGGTGGGGAGCTGTGCCTTGTCTGTTCTTGTTGTTATTACATAGTTTTCTGTTTGCGGACTGCTTCATTGGCTATAACCTGTTCTTGTTTGTTTTCTTTGTGTTGAATGTCTTTGAGGATTTTTTGTAGAACTGGTTTTGTAGCAAAATATTGCTTCAGATTTTCCTTGCTCTGGAAGGATTTTATTGTCCTTCTGCTGTGCGTGAGAGCTTACTTATGTAGATTATTCTTGGTTGGTAGTTATTTGTCTTAGGGCATGGCATACCACTTTCCAGGCCATCTTTGCATTTATGGAGTCTGCTGAGAAGTCTGAGGTAATTCTGATTGGGTTACCTTTATATGTGATTATTCTCTTCTCACTGGTATCTGTAAGAATTCTTTCCTTAGTTGGTATATATTTGGTATAGATTATCATATGGTAGTGGGATGACCTGTTCTTGTCTGGTCTAGTTGGGGTTCTAAAAACTTCTATCTAGATGGGACTGTCCTATCATATATTTGGGAAGTTCTCTGCTAGGATTCTGCTTAGTATATTTCCTAGTCCATTGGCTTCCTTCTCTGGGCCCACTTGTATACCTAATAATCTCTAATTAGGCTTTCTGAGTGTATCCTCTATTTACTGCAGTGATCTGTCATGATTCTTGGTTTTGTTATGAATATCTGTGCCCTCTTTCTCTATGGAATCTAAACTCTTTGGCCTCCAAGAATCTTTCTTCTGCCTCCTCCATTCAGCTTTCAAGGTTTTTTACTTTACTGTTTATCTCCTTCTTGCAGGTCTTACTTAATGGTGGCCAGCTCTTATTAAGGTTTTCTTTTAATTCTTGAATAGATTGCCTTACCTCCTGGAGTTGGCTTGCAGACTTCTCTTTCCACTCCTTTATCAGGGTTTCTATCTTTTCATTAGAATCTTTTTCCCTCTGCTGGAGTTCCTTTATCCTTTCATTTGTGGATGCTATGAAGTAATCTATTAGCATCTGGTGGACCTCATCATGTTCTCTTATAGCCCTATGAAGGGTGTTCAATTTTTCATTCAGCATATTTACTAGTCATGCTTTTTTTTGGGGGGGGTCTGATAGTGGGGCCTGAAATCTGGGCCTGGGCAATATCCCTCAGCTCTACAGCTAAAGGCTAATGCTCTACCACTTGTGCCACAGCACCACTTCCAGCTTTTTTTCTTTTTGCTTTTGTGGTGCTGAGGAATCAATCCCAGGGCCTCATGCATGCAAGGCAAGCACTCTAGCACTGAGCCACCAACCCAGCCTAACCAGCCATGTTTTTAAACTACCTTGAGCATTATCCTCTAGGTTGTTCTGGGACTGCTCTGTAGCTTGTTGATTTGAAGGTGGTGTAGGGGTTAGTTGATTGGACATATTTCTTGTGTTTCTGCAGTTAGGTCTACCCATTTGGAGACAAGAACCACACTGTTAGACAAGAGAACAGTCTTTTAGGATTGGAGCCAACTGGGTGTCTTGTAGATGTATAGATCTGAGGGTATCAGAGTTATGTGTGGGGTTTTTTCTATTTAGTTCTCTTTTTCTTTGGTTGGAGAGGTATGTTGTGGCTCAGAGGATGAGACTATGTACAATTGTAACTTTTGAGACAATCTGGGTTGGGCTGTTAAATAGTCTGCCCCTTAGAGTTAACAAGATGGGTCCCTTGTACTCAAAATAATCAAATAGAACCAATTTTATGGCCAAAAAAGAACCAATTGTAAATTGAATCAGATATAAACAGGGATCTATGGACTGGAGAACATGGAGAAGAGGAGGGCTAGGATTGGAGACATATAAAGTTAAGTTCAGAAGAGAAATTGAGTATAATGATAGTAGTGGGGTAAAAACAGCTTAGAGGAGATGTATTTGTAGTAGTTGGAGAATAGAGACCTTGTTCCCGAGCGTAAGGAACAAAATAATTCAAAGAAAGGTTATGTAGAGAATAGCTTATGGATCTAGATGAAGATAAGGAAAGAATTATATATAAGTATATTTGGGAGAGTTGCTAACATTAGAAAAAGTTTTATTCAGATATTATTGTAAAGTCACTTAATCTAAGATAACTCCTGTAATTATTGTTTGCACACATAGAAGGAGGCCTTACTTTTTGTATAGAACTAGACAGGGTAGCTCTGATGCAGTAGTAATATAATGTGGAAGGAAATAAAAAGGGGAGAGTGAGAGGAAAAAATACAAATTAAGAAATTGGAACGTGGAAGAAAACACAAAATACTAATGAAAAATCTAAGATGTAAGTGAAATTGCAAATCCTAAAATACAATACATAAAAGTAATACATAGAAATAAAACAAACAGCAAATGATAAAATATAAAAACAAACACACAAAACAAAATCAAAGAAAAAATCCTAAAGAGTGGGTTTTTCGGGTTGTTTGTGGGAGCTTGAGTCTCTGCGTAGTCCTCAAAGCTGATTCCTGAGAGAACCTTGTATGCCTTACAAAAGTCCACTTTCCTTGTGGCTTGATTGTGAACAGATGGCCTTTTGATGAGGGAGTGTGCCTACTGGTGGCAGGGAGTTTGGGGGTTTCAGGGTTGTAGACTGCTATCGCAAGCCTGGAACTGTGTTCCCAGGCTTTCCCAGTTAGCCATGGGAGGCTTGGGAATGGAGCTTATGTCCATGTTGGGCTCTGATGTCATCCCTCTATTTTGGAATGGGGCTTGGGTCAGAGGCCTTTGGGATCCCACAGAGAATTGCCACCTCCAGGGATTGGACCCAATTGGGTAACTCACAAGGTCTGTAGCTGGTAGTGCACTCGACCTATGCTATGGCTATGCTATGGCTGCCAGGATGGAGTTGGGTGTGGGTGTTTGCAGGTGCTGGTTGGGTGGTGGCATCTGCTGCAGCTTAAGGATATCCTCTGCAGCATGGTGAGTCCTGCCACAAGAAGGATTGGGTGGGTCTTGGTTTGGTGGGCTGGTGTGGGCAGCGGGGGCCATGCTGGTTGCAGCAGAGGCAGTGGGAAGCCTTGTGGCTGGCTGCATGCAGCTGGGAAATCCTGGCATGGCACACCAAGCCCTGTGGTGCAGGAGCACCTCAAGGGTAGGTTCACTATATCTCTTTTTGCTTTCCTTATTTGCCTACTAGGATCATCCTCATGTAGCAGGAAAAGTCAACATATTTAGGGTTTGATTGGAGTGAATCTCTTCAGGTGAAGTGTGGCTGTGCCCCTAGATCTTCTTTTGGTCAGAGACACATAGTGGGACTACCTGTGAGAGTGCTGCTTTCCTCCTGGAGCCCCTTTTTAACTAACTGTATTTCAAGATTTTTAGGATTTCAGAATTCCTTTGGTTGTTTGCATTATTTATTCTCAAATTTATTAGACTAACTCATTTAAACTTAGGAGGAGAATGATTCTGTGCTGAAGCCTGCTTCCTAGAGTTGCTTGTAAGTAAAGACACCTAGGATATTTTGCATCTCCCTGTATAGAGTAGACTAGATTGGGTTGACATTTCTATGATTTCCATGCAAAAGCTATACTGTACAATGTGAAGTGTGGAATCAAGTGATTGGTGGACATTGGTTTAGGTTTTTCATTCTTTTCTTTCAATACTCTATCATGTATATGGCTCTATTATTCTTGGTGCATTGTAAATAGTTGTAAATAGTTGATATACAGCATGATGAGGATTATACATAAATCAAATGAGAGGAAAATTTGTCTTAACAATGTAAGTTTTTGAATAGTTGAAAAGGGGAAAGGGTTGGGTCAGAATTAAATTAGCAGGTTATCAACATTCAAAACTCAATATCCAAAGGAAAGAAAACAGAAGAAATTTATGTGGTGTTTAATATATTCAGACTTTCTTGTTTGTCATGTTTGATATAACGTGATAGTAATAGATCTACAATGAGTAAAAGTCAGTTTTGTTGCACTTCTACAGGTGTTACATCACCAACCCTTGAGAATGCTAACCTGAGGCTCATAACAGAAAAAAACAGATATTAAAATCCTTAATGATGCTGACTAAAATAAATAAAATTCACAGCCCTTTCTTAAGAGGGAATGGTATGTTGACTATGTTTAGCAGCCAAATACATTTTTATAGGCAGATGACTATCAGGAAAGTAGAGATTGAAGACAGACTCAATACATGGATTCAATTAAATGATGAAAACAAGGAGCTATGTAAATACCTGGTGCCAGATGGAAATCAGTTCTACAGACAACAGACTTCAGCATTGAAGAAGAGGTTGTGACATTTCAGAAAGTGAGCCAGCAGGCATTCTCAGGTGGACATAGTTAGAACCCTATTCCCACTGGTGAAAATCCCTTACATAGGTGTTTCCTGTAAGAACTGAGGAATTTTTTTTTTCAGATGAAATTCTCTTTGATTTTATTTCTAAAGAGTACATTTTTTTTCTGTTTTTGACACATAGTTCTAAGAGATTTCTTTTTACAATGTACGGATTACTTAATTGTGACAACAGAGAAGATATAAAACAGAAACTGGCACTATAGCCCAAGTGGTAGAGTGCTTGCCTTGAGCTGAAGAGCTGAGGGACAGGTCCTAGGTCCAGAGGTCAAGCTCCACAACCAACAACAACAAAAATAATAATAATAGTAAAGTAGTCCCAGCACACATGAACTGAGGAATTTTTAGAACCACTTTTCATCTATCTGAGGGAAAGAAAAGAGTCCAAAGAGGTGAAAAGTGTGACCCCTTTGTAGGTGGGCATGTATTGAGAGCAGTTGCTTTCTCTGGTTTGGAAAATCTGTTAGGAGCAGGGGAATTGTGTCTCCTGAAGTATCTTGATGTCTCAGATATGTGAAGGATTCTAGCTACCACCAAAGGCAGAGGTAAACTACAATGAATTTGCTACGTTTAGGTGGTCACTAGGACCCAGATGTGATGTAAGGAACAAGACTGTTATTCATATAGTTAATGCAACTGAGTTCCATCCATTTGTAGGATCTCAATTAAGTTAGAATGTAGAGATATTAGAGAGGCTGTTGCATTAAGAATGTAATAAATTTACAACTTTGGTGGAGGGGAGGATTGAGTGGGGGGAGTGGGGGAGGATGGGAAGGGTTGGGAAAGGAAAACAAAGGAGGAAGCTACAATGCTTGATAAGAAATGTATTCATTATCTTGCCCATGTAATTGTAACCCCTCTGTACAGTATTTTCACAATAAAAATAAATAAAAATTAAAAAAAAACCCACATCGTAAATATGCTTACATGGTCTTGCTTGAGTTTTTAGCCCCTTCCTGTAAAATTGATTTAAGTCATAGTATGATTAGAATTTTTCAATTACAAAAAAAAAAGAGGCATGCATATATTTTTGGTAAAGAAGAAATGCATTTGGGGGGCTGGAATTGAAAAAAAAGAAAAAAGTAATTGGCAGAATAATGTAGCGTCCTGTTTTAAATTCCTCTTTCAGGAGTGTATTAAGGAAAGTATCTTCCTCACTGCAATCAAGTCCCAGTTGGAGCAAATGGGATAGCAGTTGATAAGGACAGCAGCAATATGAGACTTGTCAAGATGATGACAAGCTTACCAAAATCAATGAGCACTGGCAACGTATCCTCCATGTCATTGGAACGAGGTTAGAAATGCCTGAAAATTGTTTTCTACTCCCATGGTTCTACCCAGAGCTAAGAAACTAAGCATGTTCTTCCTCTACCGTCATCTAGCAGTTTCATAAAATTGAAGATTCACATTAGATGATTAGAAAGGAAAATTGGAAATAGTACACTCAGCATTAAAAGTGATGTATTATTAGTAAAAAATGCTATGCTTTGGGTTAGTTTTTTTTCTCTAGTACTGAGGATCAAACCAGGAACCTCTGGTAGGGAAATGTTGCACTTGTGTTGCTTTGAGACTCAATCTTCCTATGGCCTTCATCTCCTGAGCTTGAATGATCCTTGCAGCCTTACAAGTTGCTGGACTATAGGTGTACCACTGTACCTGTATATATTAGGTTTACACATATATTTTGAGAGAACTTGTCATGAAGAATTCAGGAATTCTCTGTCAAAGCTGCATTATAAGTAAAGGAACTCTATTGTCCCAATGATGCCTGACTATTCCTGAGTGTGTTGCAAATGCCAGAGCTCATGGCACAAGCCTGCTTTCTAGAAGAGGCCCCTGACTGCTCCCACATGCAGGACCTGAGATAATAGACTTATTCCAATGTCTAATGGGTAACATCTGGGCAGATAAGTTTGAGGTAACTGAGTTACTGAGAGGAACTCCTGGGATTATAGAAGAGGTAGGAATTCAAACCAAGTACGGCATGCAAAACAGATGGAAAGCCATCAAGCTTCACATTGACCTACCCTTCACTTCAATCTTGCACACCCACCCACATTCCCCTGGATCTCCCCAAACCACTATGTCTTTGAACAGCAATGGTAGTGATGTACCATGATGTAAGACTGCTCCTCCCACCCCACACAGGATGCTTTTCACTACCTAGCTGAAAAAATTATTAAAGAAATGATCATACTGACACCCCAAGTTCAAGCCACACAAACAACAACGAAAAGAAAAGAAAAAAATTTAAAAAGGGAAAATTTTGGAAATAGCCAAAAACTCCTGAATGTTTCAGAGATGGGATTTGGGCATTTCTGGGAAATGTTTAGATTTTTTATAAATCTAAATTGGTGCAAGGATTATGCAGTATGTCTACCACGCAATTCTGCTACTTTATTGCTGTGTATACATTAGAGCATGGAAAACGATTCAACAATCCGTTTAGTGGCTGCAAATATCTTTTTATAGTGAGCAGAGGGCCATGACAAAATGTAAAGAACAGACAAAATTTACATTCAACAGAAACTATCTGTTAAAAATAAACACACAAGAGTCTCATAACCTCAATTATATTAATAGAACTAAAAATTAAAAAGCCAACTTATCTCATGCTTCCAATACATTTCCATTTTTTGAGTGGTCTAACAATGTTTCAGGAGGCACACAATGCTTTTCATGAAAAAAAAGCTCACCTATGTTCCCACATTTGGGAGAAAAAGGTCCCCATGCATCTATGCAGTCCTGGGAACTAGGGTCTAGCACTTGTGGAAGCCCACCTCCTCCAGGGAGGCACAGTGCATTGTGGAAATTTTAGTCTGTATTGCAGCACAGATCCTTTGAAAGTGCATAGTTTGTTTTTTTGTTTTGTTTTGTTTTTCTTTTTTTCTTTTTAAAAAGCAGGGCAACGATCCTTCTGCACATGTGCCTCCCCACCCCATGTGGGTATTTTCAGCCTGTAAATTCCAGTTCCTTTCCCGTTGCCTTGCTGCTGGAAGTTTTCTCTTCAGTGGAGCTTGGGAAGTGTAACATGAAGGGATCTCAGACTGCAGAACCAATGTCAGGTAGAAATTGCGAGCTGGATGCAGAACCCAAGAAGGAGTCTGTCCTCCACATATTCCTCCAGTATGGGGCTGATGATTTGTTCAGGGTTCAAGAGTTTGTGCTGCCAAAGCACTTGTGCCTCCAGGTGCCAGAAACTGGCTCACAAAGCTCTGACAGCAAGATGGGTAGTTCTCTCGAATAAGAAAAACAAGGAACTGTGCATTTCTATTTCCATGACTATGAAACACTGCTCTTAACCCATGTGACTTTATTAAACTTTGCCCAGGAGGAAGATGAGCATGGTAACATTTTTAGTGAAATTGTGAAGTGTGGGCCTGTTTTGACTCCATTTATATGGCATTTGTATTTTGGGTTTCTGTGTTGTTTATGTCGAGGTGTCTCTGTTCTGTGCCTCCCTTGTTAGATTTCTTAGCCCTCCTGCCATTAGTTCACACGTGTTTGTACAAGACCTTCTTTGTAGGAACAGGTCTACATGAGATATTACAGTAGTGTGTGATACTCCTGTTTTTTTCCTCTTTCTGTTAAGCAATGAAGCGTAGCAATGTTTGAAGGAGGATACCTTGTCAACTTTGACAAGCCTTACAGAGCAGAGGCAGAAAGGCAAAGGAAGGACAAAATGTTTTCAACTTTATTGCCTTAAGCAAAAATTGAATCTACTTCCTAGAGCACAAGGCTCAGGTGTACTCTTTCCTCTAACACTCCCAATCACTAGCTGCTGTTGGAAATTTAACACTAACTAGTAGGAGGGGAAATGAACTTGCCTGAGGAATTAGACAGAACCTAGTTCTCAGAAGGGACATGGGGTTGTGGTTTGTGGAGGAGAGGAATAATTTTCACAACTGAAAGTATCTATCTCTGTTCTTACTAGTTTATTCAGCCTGTTCACACTATCAATTCTTGTACATGATCTCTCAAATGTCTCACCTGTGGATATACTGATAGTAGCCTTAAAGCGTTGTTTTTTTACCTGCAGTTGAGAAAGTGTTGGTCACAGATTGTTACAGAAGGAAACTTGAGGTACTTTGTTTTGCTCAAAGTTGTATGTTTTGTAGATGGAAGGTGTAACAAAGTATTAGCTAGTGTTCTCCATTTTGTGTCAATCTGCTCAAAGAAGTATTATTTCACTTAAGAATTTCTTAATGGGAATTGAAGTCAATGAAGCTTGAACATTCCTTTAAAATATCTTAGTGAAACATATTGATCCCTTTTATCCTTTGCACTTCCTATGGATTTTCCTAGATTAAAATGTTACTAGCATGGATATTCCCCAGTTTATTTGTTCTTAACCAGTTACCATTTCTCCACTAGAATATTGAGCCTATTTTACATCACTTAAAATGAGAGATTGTTGAAATAGGTATTCCAAAACAATTGTTCAGTAGAATTTAAATACACTACAATGCACTTTTTTGTGTGCTAATCCTGGTTCCTGGGCTCAAGCACTGGAAACTGACCCTGAGCTTCTTTTTTCCAGCCTAATGTTCTACCATTTGAGCGACATCTCCACCTCCAGGTATTTTTAGTAGTTTATTGGAGATCAGAGTCACTTAGATTTTCCTGCCCCAGCTGGTTTCAATCTGTGGTGCTCAAAAATCAAACTTCTGAGTAGCTAACATTAAAATCATAAGCCAACTCAGCCCAATTACAATAAACTCTTTTAAATACACATTATATTTCTAATAAAATAATATGAAAAAAACATTTTAAATTTTAAGGAGAGTAGTCCAAATCTGAAAACAAAAAGAAAATATCCCATCCTGAAATCTACAACACTCCTGGTCTTGAGTATTTGAATATGGATAATTAGTGTATAAAAATTACTTTGTGCTGGGCACCAGTGGCTCACACCTGTAATCCTAGCTACTCAGGAGGCTGAGATCTGAGGATCACGGTTCAAAGCCAGCCCAGGGAGAAAATTCCGTGAGACTCTTATCTCCAATAAAACCACTAGAAAACTGGAAGTGGTGCTGTGGCTGAAGTGGTAGAGCGCTCGTCTTGAGCTGAAGAGCACAGGGACAGCTCCCAAGCCCAGTGTTCAAGCCCCACGACTGATCCAAAAAATAAAATTTCTTTGTAAGTTTTTAGAGAAAACATTCTTGTGAAGTGGAAAAACTCAATATGAATTTGCAGATGTTGCTTTTAAATGATTCCTATTGTGTTTCTTAGCAGAAAGGACCTAAGTGAAGTTTATAGAGTAGATTTTCATTTTTCATGCATATCACTATGAAGTTCATTTTATTTTATATAAAGAGTATCCATTCCATGCAGTTGTTTTAAAAAAAACCTGTGTGGATGGATAGTAGCATTTCCTGTTTAATAAGCCAACCAACAAATACAAGGAAAAGTATATAGATATGTAATTTTTAAATTTTTATTGGTCTGCATTTTGGCGTGTCATCAGCTTGGAATTTTATGTTAGTATTATTGGTATAACTTAAGATTTTAATCTTCTGGTTCTTTGGCTGTGGTTGTTGGTTGGGACAGTGTAAATCCTATGAGTAGTATTTCATGTTACATCTTTATTAAGTCCTTTATCTTCATCAGGATGGCCACAATTCTTCATATGATTGTTTAGGAAGTAAGCATTAGGGACTTCTCACACCTCTATTTACATAATCTTTACTGATTATGTGAAGCAGGTTAAAAGGCAAATTTCAAGTCATTGCACAAGGGTACTCTGAGTATTTGGATACAGGGAAGTATTTCATTTGAAAACCACTACTGAAATATTATGCAAGTAAAATGTATTGTATAAATTTTCCTGTATAATTACGGGTGAAAAAGTATTGAGTTATAACCTATATGCTCTCCATGAAATTTAAATATGTAAATGAATAAGATAGAGTACAAAAGCTCAATGGAGTCCTAGAATCCATTTTAACGAATAGAAAAATAATTCATACAACCCTAAGTATTAATAACTAGTGTTATTGAAGGTGTGGATTTTTGTTTCAATTATTCAATTATTTTTAGGAACCTTAGTTTTAATGAATTTTGTGTGTGTATTAACCTAGAAATGAATTGCTTTTATACTGTCTGTTTATCAACTAATGGACTGTGGAGTCAACTTCAGGTGAGTATTTCATACTCTACTTGAGATATAAAAGATTCTTGTCCCATAAGAAGGCTTTTGTGTTTTTTCACTCCATGTATGTTTTGAGCAGGAAAATCTGGAGCATAATCACACAGGTTCTTTCCTGACTATGTCAGTTGCCTTTTCTCTAAGACAGGCTTCCAGAATCTTCTGTTCATTATCAACAACAAGAAAGAATGAGAGGATCTGTGGTGAGTTGCTTTTTATTTCTCATTTTCCAAATTCCATTTTAGCAAGCTTACGGTGTCTATGATTTTAAAACAGAAAAAGTGATTCTGCTTTAGGAACATGTTTGTAAATCAGATAAAGATGATTTTTAGAGTTCGATTTTCGAGAAAACAACTTGTACAACTTATTGTTGCAATGGGTCCACCTGTATCCCTAGGTAAACGTTTGTTTTTACCCTTTCCCTCTGCAAATTATACCAACATCAAAGACAGTGAAAGCAGGGGTTATACCATGGGGGGAGGGACATACAAAGCAACATAGAAATCATCTTATAAATATGTTAGAAACAATTGCATGAAAGAAAAAAAAAGCACTTGAATACTTATCTTGGGGTTCACAATGTACTCATTATCTTGCCCATGTAATTGCAACTCCTCTGTACGGTATTGTCACATTTTTTATTAAAAGATGGTTTTTAGAATGAGTATATTATAACATGTTACAGTCTGTCTAAATTGAGGGAAGACTTGCTTCCAGTTTTTCTGATGTGAGAATAAGTAGTTACACTTATGTGATTCAGTGACATTGAGAAGGTCACTTGTCATGGAAAATGAACATTTGCCAGCAACTTGTCAGAGATCACCTCTTTATGAGTAATGTTGGATTATGTTGCAGAGTTTTTACCAGTGTTTATGAAATAGTGTGCTCTCACACACAGCTTCAACTGTTATAGATGACTGAGTAACTATATGTAATTAAATTATTCTCCATACATACTTCTTGGCCTGCTTCCTGGTCCCTGACTACATAAAACTTGATAATAGTTGATGATATAGGATATGGTGTTCCTGGAAAGCCCTCTGTATTTTCTCTAGTTGTCCTCACGAGATTTTTTTCTCTATTTTTCTCTCCTTCTGAGAGAAGTAAAAATTAAAAAAAAGATAGCATAAGCAAAAACTAATAATGAAAAATACAAATAGCGATAATATGTAAGGATATGAACATCAGACCAAAATATATGACCACAGATACAGACCATTGATAATAACTGACATATCATACAATTTGATAATAAAAGTTTTATGGTGAAAAGCAAAGTATGCGAATCCATCTTTAAAGGGCCATGCAATTATAATATCTTTAATCTATAAATTTGTAGAACTCAATATGAGAAATAAAAATACATGATAAATACAAGAAAATTTAAAAATATATTTGTAATATTTTATGAGTGAAATAAACACAGGGGAAATTACAATGGATCTCAAAGAAATGTATTCTACCATTGTGATTTATAGAATATTAAATGTAGCCATTTTCTTACTACACATTTGAAATAAAAACAAATGAATTGGGGTTGGGAATATGCCTAAGTGGTAGAGTATTTGCCTACCATACATGAAGCCCTAAGTTCAGTTCCTCAGAAAAATTAGGAAATGGCATTTGGGCTTAAGTGGTAGAGTGGTAGCCTTGACCAAATCAAGATCAGGAAAGGTACCCAGGACTGGCCCCCAGTTCAAGCCCCAGGAATAGCAAAAAAGGTTTAAATATGTATAGTGTATTCACATGAATATCTTCTGGAGGGTGGGGGAAAGCCAGAGAACTTGAAGGAAATAGGGTAAAAAAGTGGATCTTAGGAGGTCATTAGGCATTGATGAAAGTAAGCTATACAAGTCATGATTCACGATGGAAGTGTGGTGGAGATAAGTGTCTCACAGCTTTCTTGCCAGGGCTGGCTTTGTACCATGATCTTCAGATCTCAGATTACTGAGTAGCTAGAATTACAGGAGTGATCCACTGGTGCCAAGAAATGATTTGTTTTTAGTAGATATGTGAATATTTATTGGACTTTCAATGCTATTTAGATGTAAGATTCCAGTCTGTGTGAAGTGTCATTTGTTTCTAAGGAAAGCTTCAGGTGGATTATATACATTTCAAGGCAATTTAATTCTCATTCTTCAAGAATTCGAATCAGCAGTTTGACAAAAGTTCCAAACTATGTTCCCTAAAAGGAGACTGTTTCCACAAAATTGAGATGATTATCATGGGTGGATATACAATCTAGAAAATGCACACACACACACACACACACACACACACACACACATATATATATATAAATACATATATAAATGTATTTATATCTGTATATATAAAATTATACACATATATACATATATAAATACAAATGTATTTATAAATTATAAATTTATAAATATAATTTATATTTTATATTATAATATAATATATATTTATTATATAAATATATATTATAATTTATAATATAAATTTATAATTTATAAATACATTTGTATTTATATATGTATATATAAAATTATATATTTATATAAATACATGTGTATTTATATATGTGGTGTGTGTGTGTGTGCAGTGGTTCACGCCTGTAATCCAGGCTCCTTAGGAGTCTGAAATCTGAGGTTTTCATTTTGAAGCCAGTAATGCTACTAAAGTCTCCATGAGACACGTATCTCAAATTAAGCACTCATAAACTGGAAGTGGAGCTAGACTCAAACTAATAGAATCTTAGCCTGGAGAAAAAGAACTGAGTTCAAGCCACACAACCTGCAAAGTTTAAACCAATACTGGGGGAAAGTCAACCATGGAGCCAGTGAGAAATAAGAAAGAAGATTTGGAGCAACTTGATAAACAGAATATCTGAGATCTTACAGCTATTTTGACACAGAATGAACAATAGGTCTCCACTCTTTCTTATTAACAGGGCACTGTGTTCCTAAACCTCAATTGATTGGCAAGCTGGAGGAAGATGATGAGCCATATATGGGAGAAGCCTCAGACTAGAATTTCACAGGTCTAATAACAACAGGTGCTGGAGGAGATGCGGACAGAAGGGAATATTACTGCATTCTTGGTGGGAGTGTAAACCTGTTCAACCACTTTGGAAAGCAGTATGGAGGTTCCTCAAATGATTCCACATAACACTCCCCTATGGCCCAGCAAACCCACTTTTGGACATTTACCCAAATGATCACAAACAAGACCACACTAAAGCTACCAGCACAAGAATATTTACCATAGCTTAGATATGGGACCAACCCAGATGCCCCTCAGTAGAAAAATGGATAAGAAAATGTGATATCTATACACAATGGAATTCTACGCCTTTATCAGAAAGAATGATATTGCCACATTTGTTAGGAAATGGAAAGACTTGGAAAAAAATTATATTAAGTGAAGTAAGGCAGGCCCAAAGAAACATAGGCCCCATGGTTTCTATTTTTGCAATAACTAGTATATGTCTGAGTCAAGGAGAAAAGGTCAGATAAGTTGAAGTTAGGGGAATCAACCCAAGATAAGTATTCATTTTTTTTCTTTCATGCAATTGTTTCTAACATATTTATAAGATTATTTTTTTGTTCCTTTGTATGTCCCTCCCCCATGGTATAACCCCTGCCTGCACTGTATTTTTATGTTGATATAATTTGTGGAGGGAAAGGGAAAAAACACATCGTTTAAATAGGGATATAGGTGGACCCATTGCAAAAATGAGATGTACGAGTCGTTATGTCTAAAAACGAACTTTTCAACTTTGGGGTTGGGGGAAAGAAAGGGGGGGAGGTTAGGGAAGGGGAGCCGGTGGGGAGATGGGAAGGGATGGGAACGGGAAACAAAGGAGGAGGCAACAATGCTTGATAAGAAATGTACTCATTATCTTGCCCATGAATTGTAGCACCTCTGTACAGTATTTTCACAATAAAAAAAAATAATTTCACAGGTGAGTTAAAGCATCTTGCATAGTGATCTTGGATCCAGAACTGAGTTGGTAAATTCATCTTGCTCTGTACTGACCAATAATATTCCTAATTCCCCCGAGTCCCATGTGTTGCAGAGAACTTGGTGATTCTTTGTGTTGGATTTGTGAATCAAAAATGCATGCAGATACATACTGAACTGTGTGTGGCCATAAAGTTAAATTTAGCAATTCTTTCTCTGTGTGCAAATTGTTCTGACAAAAAAAGAAAATTAGAAATGTCAAAGATGAGATTTCATTTCTTTGAAACTAGGACAAGGCAGATATAGGATATGAGTAGGCCAAGACTGCTATCCTCTGATAAGGATAAGGTGTGGAGAGGCCAGGATACAGAATCAAAGTTTTAGTCTAGAGAGAATGATTAACTAGGTGGTGAGCTGGAGAATTTTTGGGCTTCCATAGGTTTGAGGGGCAGGAATAAATTTTGATGAAACTTTGTCTAAAAAGGAGAGAAACAAATTTTAAAATTACTAAGATACTTAAAATAATTCATTGTGGTAAGTTAGAACTGAAGAGATGGTGTATAAAACTTTACCCTCAGGTGACTGGCAAAAGGCTTGTATAAAAAAAAGGTAGTCTCCAAAATTAGAAAATACCCTTCTCCTAATGTTTGAGAAGTAGAGTAGCATTATATATATAATATTTTAAGGGGGAAAAAGGGGTTGGGAAGGTGGCTCAGTGGTAGAGCGCTTGCCTTGCATGCATGAGGCCCTGGGTTCGATTCCTCAGCACCACATAAGCAGAAAAAAAAAAGCCAAAAGTGGTGCTATGGCTCAAGTGGTAGCGCGCTAGCCTTGAGCTGAAGAGCTAAGGAACAGCGCCCAGGCCCAGAGTTCAGGACCCACAACCGGAACCCTCCCGCACAAAAAACAAAAAGCAATTATAACCCTAAAAAACAAAACAGTATTTCAGAAAAAAACAAAAATACTAAATACGACAGTATGTAGCCTAACATGCTATCACTAAATAGGTTAGAAATTTGTGTAAATAATTCCTCTGATATGAAAAAGACGAGAAAACTGAAACAGAAAAAACATTTTCCATCATAAAATATTAGTATTGGTTTCTTAATCAATACATTATGGAGAACAAAATATATCTCTCTATAAATCAAAACCTATTTGAATATCTTAAAATCTCTAACAGTATGGGAAATATGTCTTTACCTTTACATTAAGGATTTGATTTATGTTTTTGTCTTTTTTTCATGACTCATTTTAGATGTTCAAGAAATGGAGGATTTGATTAAAACATACCAGGAAGGTTCAGATGAATGTGTGTGTGTGAAGTGGCTGTCATGGATAGTAACTGAGTGGAGCAAAGAGTGGGATTACTAACAACTTCTACCTTGGCCTCAAAACAGAAGCCAGAGCTGAATAGGAATGACGAGAACTCCTTAAGGGTGAGAACTGTAGAGTTCATTCAACATCAGAACATTTTCCCCTATTGCGAGTCTGATGAGATGCCTGCTGCATATACGCCTGTTCTGTCACCTATAGATAAACAATCCCTTAGATATTTGGAGCCTTTTAGTCAAAATTATGAGGGTCCAAATAAGCGTCAGTATTTTGAATATGGAGTAGGGAAGATTTTAAACTCAGAGACCATGTTCTTTCCACATAATTAGGTTTGTGTCAGAGATCCTGCTTATAACCATAATGAATATAGAGAAGAATATGTTAAGTCTTCACTCCTTGCCCAAGACATTTGTCAGGGAGGGAGGAAAACACCTGAGAGCACTATATGCGGAAAAACATTCCACTTAAGGTCTACAGAAACTATGAATCAGAAAAGACACACAGGAAAGAATCCTCATACATGTAGTGAATTGAGCGTTCAATCAGTAAGGATTTACACCTTACAAAACCTCAGAGGAAATATCCAGAGGAGCCTGATGAGTTTAAGCAATGTGCAAAATATATCTCTAAGAAGTCAGAACTGACTTGCCAACCTAAAACACCACAAGAAGAGAAACTCTATGAATATGAAGAATGTAGGAAAATTTCCACTCTGAAGTTAGGACCCAGAAAGCACCAGAGAACTGACACAGAACAGAAACCTTATGAATATAATGAATATGGAAAGTATTTCAGATGTAAGTCAAAGCTTAGTGTCCATCAGAGAACCCACACAGGAGAGAAACTTTATGAATGTAAAAAATGTAGAAAGTATTACAGATAGAAGTTACAACTTACTGCCCATCAGAGAACACACACAGGAGAGAAACCTTATGAATGTAACAAATTTGGAAAGTATATCAGACGTAAGTTACACCTTACTGTCCATCAGAGAATACACACAGGAGAAAAACCTTATGAACATAACAAATGTGGAAAGTGTTTTCCTCAGAGGACACACCTTTGTCATCATCAGAGAACACACACAGGAGAGAAAATAAAAATGTAATGTGTGTGCAAAGACTTTTACCCAGAAATCAGACCTTACTATTCATCAGAGTACACACACAGGAGAGAAACCTTATGAATGTACCAAATGTGGAAAGTATTTTCTATGTAAGTCACACCTTACTGTCCATCAGAGAACACACACAGGAGAGAAACCATATGAATGTAACAAGTGTGGCAAGTCCTTCATATGGAGTTCACAGATCAGCAGGCATAAAAGAATACACAAAGATGAGAAAACTTAGGAATTTGGTAAATACGGAAAATCTTTCACCTGGAAGAAAAATCAGCTTGTATCAGAGAACCCAAACAGGATATAAGACTTGTGATAGCAAATGTGCAGTCTTTCACATAGAAGGAATACCTCAGTGTTCAACCTTGAATGCACACAGAGAAAAATCTTATGAATAAAATATGTGGAATTTTTTTCAAGAAGAAGTCATACTTAAATTTTCATCAGCAAACACACAGGAGAGAAACTTTATGAATGTAACAGTATCAAAAAAGTCCTTCAGTAGGAAGTCATGCATGAATGAGTGTTTATAGAGCACACACAAGAATGAAAACTTATAGATAATATCAATGTAGAAAATCTTACTTTGAAGTCATACCTCAGTGTTCATCAGAGAAATGACTCTCATAGGAGAAAAGAAACTATCAAATATAAGAAATATGAATTGACTTTTACTGTGAAGTCAGTCCTCAGTGCATCCAAAAATATAAACAGGAGATAAAAAGTGAATATAATAAATGTAGACAACTATTTAGTCAGAAGTCATGTCTCTACAGGTTTCAGAGACCTGGCAACATGACAGAGTGTCTAGTGAAAATTAGAGGATGTCTTTCAAGCAGAAATCACCCTTCAGTCAGCATTGGAACACTCACACAAAATGAAACCCAATGTAGGAAAACCTTTGACAGAAACCTCTGTGATTTATACAGCAACCCTTTATTGCAGAATTAAACTAGGTGTAATGGAAAACCACCCACTGAGCCAATATTTCTCATCCTTTCATTGTATTGGGTAGGGATGATGTACTTTCACCTTCAAAGATTGGACAAAAGTGATAGGTATAAATTACTTCCAGGCTTGACAAATAATTAAGATAGTGAAGTTGTTGATTTGTGTCTTTTATATTAAGGAATGGCTGTTGGCGGAAATTTAATAAACTCTTCTCAGAAATAAGAGCTCTGGACCTTTGATATTTGACTGAGATCATCAAAAGTGGTTTGGTAGTGATAGATGGGGAAAGACTGTCATGCTTGAAGCCAAGGACATGAGAGCACTGACTTCTCTACTGCTCCCCCAAAAGTCTTCCATTATATGTGTGGTCCATACATTATAACATTATTACTATTCCATTTCAGTTTTTGAATGGAATATCTGTTGGAAGATAACACTCCTGGTTGATTACATAATGTGTACAGGATTAAAATCTCTCTCATCATCTTTCATCCTCATGTTCATGAAACATTCAGAAAATATGAAAGAGCACGTATTTGGGAATACATTTTCTTTTTGTGTGGGTAGATGTCTTATAGCTTGAACTCAAAGCCTAGCCACTCTGTTAAGTACTTTTACTCAAGTACCACTTGAATCACAGCTCCATTTCTATTTTCTTCGGTGGGGAAATGAAAACATGATTCATAAGCATTTGGCTTTGTATGAGTAACCCAAAAATGACTTTAGTACTTTCTTTTTATATTTAATTAATTATAGATGATGCGTTAATTGTGACTGATTCACTTTTAGTCCATTATGATGTTGTTCTGAGTGAGTTATAATTAAAACACTAGTGTGGATAATGTGGAGAGCCTGTGTTTTCTCACTGTTATGGAGGCTGAAAGTGAATTTCTCACTAATATTGCTTTTTCCAGTTCCATGAAGATGGGTGTAAAAAATCAAAATTAAGTTATGGTTTTGCTAAATTTAATTGTGTAGCAATTTTAAAAAGCTAGACTTTCAAAAAATGAGGAACAAGAACTTGGAGAATACTTACAGAGATAAGCAAAAACAGGAATCTGGTAGATATTTTGCAGGGTAAAATACAGGTAAAAATGATCCTTGTGGCTGTCTAATGCATACATAGGTACATAGACTATGTTTAAACTTTAAGCCAAGAGGTAAAGGCTGTTGCCCAGTGTTTCAATGAAGCATTTAAATGCAAATTAAACTTACTTTAAAAAAAAGGAATTAAAAATGGCCTACCCTTTGTGAAAAATTTGTTAAGTTGTGGGTAGTGGCAGGCCTCCCAGACAAAGAAAAGTTTAAAAGGGAAAATTATCCTAAAGTTTATTTCAAAGTAGAAAAGATAAATTAGGATAACGAAATTATTGTTCAACCTAGTTTGCCATGATAGGATTTTTGTAATAGTTTCCAAAAGGCCCACAGTAAAGGACATAGGACAAGTTTGTCACATGGAATTTTGGACCTTAATAAGTTCAAGGTAAGACCATGCTTATAAATCCACTTCCAATGACCATCTTTCAGCTTTTAGTTGGAGTAAATATGCCCACAAGTAAAGATTCATTAATCTGAACACTGGTGTCAAGCTAGGCTGGGCAGAGAAAGGTCCCTGTGAGATTGTCATCTTTAATCTGCTAGCAGAGTGTTCAAAAGCCGAGTTGGTTTGGAGTTCAAAGTGGCAAAGTACTAGCCTTGATCTGGAGAGTTGAGGGACAATGCTCAAACCCTGAGTTCAAGTCCACCAACCGACCAAGGAAACTGTCAAAGATGCATTTATTCCAGCATAGACAAAGGCATTCCTGGAACCCTGAAAATGTTGGAATATGCAGAGGCAGTAAGCCACTGCTCATTGGATGGCAGAGATGGTATCAGATCCTGAAGTCACTTGTGCTTGTCTCTTCAAAGCTTGAACAGAGTACAGAGGTCATGGGAAGAGAGTTTGTAGGCATGCTTAATGCCCATGTCTGGCTAACTCAGCATGGACTTCCCAGTCCTCTATGATAGTGTGTAGTGAAAGCTAAAGATGTAAAATATGAGGGATAATTTAAATCCCAACCCACCTGTATCAGCTCAAAGTCCCAATTGGCAGTGAGTTTTGAGCTGGCCCATCCACATTAATTCATCTGCTAAGGAAAGAAAGTTGTGTGGACTTGAGATTAGGTCCCCATTTAGATCTAACTGCCTACAGAGGCAGACATTGCTGCAACCATTACAGATCAGGCTCCTCATCCAACCAGAAAAAATTTTTACAAACCAAAATGTTAAACAAGATATGATACTAGAGCCTAAAAAAGTGTCTGTACATCTGTTAAAGGTTAAATGTTGTATATAAGTGACTTTAAACAGGCTGCCCAGATGCAAGGGGTGGTACTTAGAATGCCAATCAGATGGAGTTTATAAACATCTACTGGGATTTACTACAAAACCCTGGCAAATAATTGTTAGTCAATTGTTTACAAGTTATAGGTAACCTCAATCTCGTTGATTTCCTTGTTGCTTTTATTGGAAATAAAAAGGGCTTTTGTGACAAAGATTCCTTTTGCCACAGTTCAAAGCCATCCTGAACACAAAGAATCTCTCTAAAACTCAATTTCCCAGCTAATCAGCCATGTGCCAGTCTGGAGGCATGGCTCAAAAGAATCTCACCTCCAAGCAACTCTCTTAGGTGGTAGAGTACTAGCCTTGCAGAAGTGCTCAGGGAGAGTGCCCAGACCTTGAGTTCAAACCAGACAATGCCAAGTAGGAGAAGCTCTCCAAGCAACAGACTCTAAGACACCCCCTTCCACTACCCCCGCCCTGCACCATCTAGGACAAAATTAGTCCAGACAATGGAAATCCATGGAGAGCAATAAGAGGAGATGACATCCTAAATGGAGTCACTTTATGCTTGCCCTTTCAAAATTAATCAGAACTGGGAGAACAAGAGAAACAGTTGCTTGCCCACCTAAATGTCCATACCTGCCTATCTTCTATCTGGACAGAAAGTTCCAGTCTTGTTTTTGTTACTTGCTATTTGTATTTATAGTAGCCTCTGACTGGTATTCTCAACTAGTGCATTTTCTTCTCCCTTACCTAGTTGTCCAAAAGACACTAGACACCCCCTTTCTCCCTACTTCCCTTAGTAGGGGCTTATGCTTCAAATATTACTTTTTTGGCCCATGGCTAATGTGTGTTATCCTATGCCATTCATGTTAACTGACCTTGGTACCTTGTCATTTTTTGCCTGATCTATCCAAAAGTCTCCTTTAACAGGTTAACAGTCCCAACCCAGGACACCACCTGGGAGCAAGTCATGGCTATCCTAATACTACAGGCAACTGGAGACATCATTTACATTGCCCTGCTGGACCCTAATATCCCCAGCTCCAGTGACTCCTTCACCTCCCCAGCAGGAAGTAGCCAAAAGAACCCATGACACCTGTTGACTCTGGTACCTTTAAATATCTCTGCAACCTCCTCTGGCTACTGTAATCCTAAAGTGGAAAAAGTCTTACCTCCCACCTCCAGGATGACAGGAGCCAGGTACCATGGTATGTCTCCTCTGGTAATCAAACCTTCCTGGCTTATTTCTCTCTTGGCTGATAACAGCAATTTTTGTCTGAACAGCAACTTTGCTTTTTATTAAATGTGTCTTGATATTTTAAATTAAAAAATATGCATATATATTTTTGTAGATTGTGGGGCATGAACTCTGGGCCTGGGTGCTGTCCTTCAGCTGTTCATCTCAAGGCTCATGCTCTACTATTTGTTCCACAGTACTGCTTCTGGCTTTTTCTGTTCATGTGATGCTGAGTCAAACCCATGGCCTCATGCATGCAAGACAAGCACTCTACCAATGAACCACATTCCAAGCCCTAGAAAGATGTTTTAAAAAGTTGTTTCATCGCAGAACTTAAATAAAAACAGTAATTTAATGGGATTTTCTTGCACATTTAAACAACAGTAAAATATTGCAGAATTTTTTAAAAGATTAGGAATATATATCAAGTAACATTGAGCAGTCTCATGTGTAAAAGTAGCATTCAGAAACTCTGTATGAAGATAGGTCCATACCAATAGCTCCTTTTTCCCATTTCTCAGGAATTTAGACAGAAACTTGATCATGTCCCAACTGTTCAAAATTGTGAAACTCTTGGCTCTGAGTGACACTTGGAGTAGAAGGCAAGGTTTTGTTCATCATATCATCATGGTGCGAGGTCATCCTAGATTGTGCACATTGAACACCTGGCACCATACACACTGCCATAGGCCATATTGTTTCAAAAAATAAAACCCACAATCACACGTTACTATAATGCTGCATATGAAATCATTTTAACATGACAAAAAATGAGCAGCAAGCAAAATGTACTTTAACTAATTTTGAAATTTTCAGGGAGAATTACGGATATTCGTCACATGGAAAAACAATAAAATTGAATGTGAAGAAGCCCAATGGGGCTGCAGAGGGGCTGGAGCCTGTGAGCTGTGAGATCCAGGGACAAAATCTCAGCCTCACCGCTGCTTCTGCCATCGTCCAGAGACCAATGACCCCCTGTCTTTCCTCCACCACCTATTCAGGACACAGGACATGCAGTCATGGATAGAAATGAGATGGTGCCATAGGGCCAAAGTGGCCAAGCAAGCTGAGCAATATGGTGATATGGCAGCCTGCATCAAGTCTGGAAATGAGCAAGAAGCTGAATTACCTAATGAGGAAAGGAATCTTCTCTCAGCTGCTTATTGGAACCCATAGGTCATCTTGGAGTGTAGTTTCAAGTATTGAGCAAAAGACAGAAAGTTCTGAGAAAAAGCAGCAAATCGTGTGAGAACACAGGAAGAATTGAGAACAAGCTAAGAGATATCTGCAATGATATACTATCTCTTTTGGAAAAGTTCTTGACCCCTAATGCTCCACAAGCAAAGAGAAAAGTTTACTATTTGAAAATAAAGAAAGACTTCTATCACATCATGGCTGAGGTTGCTGCTGGTAATGACAAGAAATGAATTGTGAATCAGGCACACCAAGCATACCAAGAAGTTTTTTAAGTCAGCAAAAAGGAAATGCAACCAATGCATCCTATCAGATTGTGTCTGGCCCCTAAATTCTCAGTGTTCAATTATGAGATTCTGAACTCCACAGAGGAAGTTTCTTTTCTTGAAAAGACAGCTTTTGATGAAATCATTGCTGAACTTTATACTTTATGTGGGTTATGTTACTTCTATTTTAATTTCTGTATTTCCCATGTGTTTTCTGTTAGTTTGTTTCATATTAGAAGAGTAAAGCCCGTTAACATTTAGTGAGTTATCCGTTTTCATCATGAGATGGCCAGTATGATGATGTGGAATTTTTAAACAAGGTATAAATGTTTGGCATGTGCTTTGGTTCATGGTGACTTCACAAGAGCCAGTGTTGAAACTGATTCCATGTCTAAGCGAAGAAATCTTCCTACATATTGATTTGTCTTGGTGGAGATTAAGAGGGAAATTGGTTCCAGTCAAGGTGTGGTTATTGTGGGTATTATAAAGTTTTGGAGCACTTGTAGGGCTGTGGCTCAAACAAATATTCCATGGCTATTCCAAGGTGCAATCATGTATTTCTGTGGAAGAATCTATTTCAGTGAGCACACCTTTGACTACAGCACCAGAAGTGTTCTTTCAGACAAAGTTGTAACCCAATTAAGGGCAGAAATGGTTCACATTCCATTATTTGTGAAATTACCTGCTGTTTGTTCAAATTATTTTTGCTACACGTTTTATTTGTATTTCAATGTTTTAGACAACCTAAGAACTGATGTAAAAGTAAAGGTGTAGTAAAAATGAACTGCTTGGTATTGACAATTCATGTATATTCAGCAAAGCCATAAACAAAGAAACCCTATGTTTAGGAAATGAAAAGACTTGGAAAAAATTATGTTAATTTATTATATTAAAAATTATATTAAGCCCAAAGAAACTTAGGTCCCATCGTTTCCCTTATTTGCAATAACTAGTATATGTCTGAGTCAAGCAGAAAAGGTCAGATAAGTTGATGTTAGGGAAATGAACCCTAAGATATGTATTCAAATGTTTTTTTTTCTTTCAGATGATTGTTTCTAACACATTTAAAAGATCATTTCTTTGTTGCTTTGTATGTCCCTACCCCATAGTATATCCCCTGCTTTCACTGTATTTGAGGTTTGTATAATTTGTGGAGGTGAATGGAAAAAAATTGTTTAAATAGGGATACAGGTGGATCCATTGCAACAATGAGCGGTTATGTGGAAGATGTTATGTGGAAAAATGAACTTTACAACTTTGGTGGGAGGGAGCAGGATTGGGTTGGGGGGCTGGGAGGAAGATGGGAAGGAATAGAAAGGGGAAACAAAAGAGGAGGCTACAATGCTTGATAAGAAATGTACTCATTATCTTGCCCGTGTAATTGAACCCCTCTGTACAGTATTTTCACAATTAAAAAAACCCTATGTATTTAACTTGTTTTTAGATTCTTTTTCCTTCTGTGATTTTTTTCTTTTTTGCTATGTGCCTCAAACACATGTGTTGCAAAATAAAAAAACTAGTTAACAGGGAAATAAGATGATGGCCTGCTTTGTTTAATGTCTTTTGAAATTTTCATGAACAATCCAAGCATAATTGTAAAGAACACATGTATTAAGTTCATTTGAGTGGAATAAAACATTTTTGAATGGACTTTTCAACTACTTTCTCTATTATTTTTCATGTAAATCATTTTTTTGAGTTTGAATCTCCTCTAAGGAAATTGTACATTATTAGAAAATTGTTCCTTAGTCACTTTTGGCAGGTAATAGGCTTTTACCGAGTTAAATTGCAAAGTTTATCATAACAACAAAAATACTAATGTAACCACCAAACACCTCCCATATTCCGCATTCTCTCCTCATCTCAAAAACAAAAGTGTTTTTTCTCCTTTGAGGAGTGGAAAATCTGCCCATATGACATTGGATAGCATTAACTGTAAATTCTATGCTTCCTAATCAGTTTTGGTTTTTCAGAATTTCTTGGTTTTAGGTAATGTTCTCTATTTTGTCTCAATCTGCTCGAAAAAGTATTATTTCACTTAAGAAATTCTTCATGGAAATTGAAGTCAATAAAGCTTGAACATTCCTTTAGAAGATGTTAGTGAAACATGTTGATCCCTTTTTATCCTTTGCACTTCCTACGGAGTTTCCTAGCTTAAAATGTTACTAGCATGGGTATTCTCTATCTTATCTGTTCTTGACATGTTACAATTTTTCCACTAGATAAATGAGCCTAATTTACATCATTTAAAATGAGAGACTGCCTAAATCTGTATTCCCAAGAAATTGTTCAATAGAATTTAAATACAATAAAATAAAATGCTCTTTTTTGTGTGCTAGACCTGGTTCTTGGACTCAAGCACTGGACATTGACCCTGAGCTTCTTTTGTTCCAACCTAATGTTCTACCACTTAAACCACATCTCCACTTCTAGGTATTTTAGTAGTTTATTGGAGATTAGAGTCTCTTACACTTTCCTGCCCCAGCTGGCTTCAATCTGTGGTGCTCAGATCTCAGCCTTCTGATTAGCTAAGATTACAACCATGAGCCACCAGAGCCCAGTTACACAATAAACTCTATTAAATATAGATTATGTTTGTAAAAAAATAATATGGAATAAAAAACTTTAAATTTAAGGAGGATACTCTAAATCCCAAAACAAAAAGAAAATATCCCACCCTGAAATCTACAACACTTTTGATTTTGAGTATTGGAATATGGATAATTAGCCTACAGAAATTTCTTTGTAACTTTTTAAAAGTATGAAATCATTCTTGTGATGTGGAACAATCCAAAATGAATGTACAAATGTTGCTTTTAAGTAATTCATATTGTTTCTTAGCACAAACGACCGAACTGAAGTTTACAGAGTAGATTTTCATATTTCGTACATATCACTGTAAAGTTTATGTTATTTTATATTAAGATTTCTATTCCACGTAGTTGTGTAAAAAAAATAAGAAAAAAACCTCTGGATAGTAGCATTCCTGTGTATAATCCAAACAATAAATATAAGAAAAGCATATGGATATTTAAATTATTTTTTTATTTTTATAAGTCTGCATTTTAGGGTGTCCTCAGCTTAGAATTTTGTGTTAGTATTATTTGTGCAACATAAGATTTTAATCTTCTGGTTCTTTGGCTGTGATTGGGTGGTTGGTGTTCTGTCACTCCTATGACTAATATTTCATGTTTCATCTTTATTAAGCCCTTTATCTCATGGAGGATGGCCACAATTCTTCATAGAATTGTTTAGGAATATGAGCATTAGGGAATTCTCAAACCTGTATTTACATAATCTTTACTGATTATGTGAAGCAGGTTAAATGACAAATTTCAAGTTATTGCTCAAGGGTGCTTCAAGTATTTGGATGCAGGGAAATGTGCCATTTGAAAACCATTACTGAAATATTATAATAAAAGTAATACGTATTATACATTTCCCTGTATAATTTTGGGTGAGATAGTATTGAGTTATAACCTATATTCTCTCCATGGAGTTTAAATATATAAATGAATAAGAGTCCAAAAGCTCAATGGAGTCTTAGGATCCATTTTAATGAATAGAAAAATAATTCATACAACGTATTTCCTTAATAACTAGTGGTATTAAAGTGGTGGATTTTTGTTTTAATATTCAATTATTTTTAGGAACCTTAGTTTTTATGAATTCTGCATGTATATTAACCTAGAATACTGTTTGTCTACCAACTAATGGATTGTGGAGTCATCTTCAGCGGAGCATTTAATACTCTACTGGAGACATCGAAGATTTTTCTCCCATATGAAGACTTTGTGCTTTTTTCATTCCATGTATAATGTTTTGAGCAGGAAAATCTGGGACATAATCACACAGGTTCTTTCCTGACTATGTCAATTGCCTTTTCTCTAAGCCATGCATCAGAATCTTCTCTTCATAGTCAACAGCAAGAAAGAATGAGAGGATCTCTGGTGAGTTGCTTTTTATATCTCAATTTTTACATTCCATTTAGGAAACTAAGTTTATCCAAGATTTAAAAAAAAATAGATTCAGCTTCAAGAACTTACTCCTAAATGAGGTGAAGACGTTTTTTAGAATTTGTAGATTATAAATTGTTACAGTATGTCTTAGTTGAGGGCAGATTTGCCTCCAGTTTTCTGATGTGAGATAAAGTAGTCACACTTGTTTTGTAATTCAATGCCATTGAAGGGGTCACTTGTCATGTAAAGTGGACATTTGCTGACAACTTGTCAGAGATCATTTCCTCATGAGTAATGTTGAATTATGTTAAAGAAGTTTTACTGGAGTTTCTGAAATAGTGTGGTGACACACACGACTTCAAATATTAGAGATTACTTAGTAAGATATATGTAATTAAATTACTCTCCATACATACTTCTTGGAATGTTTCCTGGTCTTTGACTACATAAAACCTGATAATATTTGATGATATAGTGTGTGGTCTTCCTAGAAAGCCCTCTGTATTTTTCCTAAGGTGTCCTCGCAAGATTTTTTCTCTATTTACTCTCTTCATTCTGTTTCCTACTCATAAGATTTCATCATTTCTCTCTTTATCTCACTTTTTGTATATTTTCCTCCCTGTGTCTTCTTCTCTTTCAGTCCCCATTCTCTCCATCTCTCTCTCACCTTTTTTCAAATGATGTATCTGGGAAGTTGTTTGTTTTACTAATCAATTTTCCTTTGCTGACATGGCTCATGGAAATGACATTTTTCTTACCCAATCAGTTCCTTTTCTCTTTATGTCTGAGATGAGGATTTGCTGTGTTTCCATATTTGGTGTCTAAATTCAAATCTAATGGGATACACCTACCTCAGCCTCCACTGTGCCTTTCTTGTGCTAGTATTGGAACAGGAACTCACAGGCCTCACAGTCAATCAGCTTCCTCCTTCACTGTTTGCACTACTTCTTTTTAAAAAATATCTTTTTTTACTGTAAAATAGTGAACAGAGGGGTTACAGTTACATGAGTGCATTTCTTATGGAGCATTGTTACTTCCTCCATTGTTTTCCCCCTACAATTTCTTTCCTCTTCACCTCTGCAACTCCTCCCACCCTCCCTCACACAAATGGTAAAGTTCATTTTCAACCTAGTGTATTCTACATCTCATTGTTACAATGGGTCAGCTTGTATCCCTATTTAAGCATTTTTTTTTTTTTTGCGTCCTATCCCCAAATTAGAAAAATGTATATAAAAGATCTAGGGCACCGCAAACAAATACAGTGAAAACAGGGTTATACCTTGGGGGAAGAATATACCAAAGGAACAAAAAAATCACATAGTACATTATAAGTGCATTGAAAAACAATACCAAGAAAAAGAAAAACCACTTGGGTTCCAGTCTTAGGGCTCATTTCGCTTCATATCATCTTATATGGTCATATGTACATAGCTTTTGACCATTTCTGCTTGCCCTAGACATGTACTAGTTATTTCAAATAAGGGAGACCATGGGACCTATGTTTCTTTAGGCCTGGTTTACTTCACTTAATACAAGTTTTTCCAAGTCTTTCCATTTCCTAATAAATGGGGTGATGCCTTTATTTCTGATGGAGGCATAGAAAAGCATTGTGTGAGTGTGTGTATGTGTGTGTGTATATATATATACACATATATGTATAAATATTATATATATGCATATATATGTAAATACCATATTTTCTTGATTCACTCATCTACTGAGGGGCATTGGGGTTGGTTCCATATCTTAGCTATGGTAAATAAAGCTGCAATAAACATAGGTGTGCTGGTAGCTTTAATATACTCTTGTTTGTGATGTTTGGGTAAATACCCTAAAGTGGGGTTGCTGGGTCATAGGGGAGCACTATGTGGAGTCTTTTGAGGAAACTCGATATTACTTTCCAAAGTGGTTGAACACGTTTACACTCCCACCAACAATGCAGTAGTGTTCCCTTTTCTGTCCACATCCCCTCCAGCATCTGTTGATATTAGTGTTCTTGACTATAGCCATTCTATCTGGGGTGAGGTGGAATTTCAAGGTTGTCTTAATTTGCATTTCTTTTTGTCTAGAGAAGTTGAACTTTTTCGGGTTTTTTTGTATTTTTTTTTAGTATGGCATTGCCCTATTTGTTATGAAATAGAAAAACTTGGAAAAAATATTATACTAAGTGAAGTAAGCAAGGCCCAAAGAAACATAAGTCCCATGGTTTCCCTTATATGCAATAACTAGTATACGTCTGAGACAAGCAGAAACGGTCAGATAAGTTGATTTTAGGCGAAATGAACCCCGTTAAGGATTCAAATGTATTTTCTTTCTTGTAATTGTTTCTAACATATTTATTAGTTGAGCCTATTTTTTTTTAATATGTCTTTTGGCCGTTCTTATTTCCTCTTCAGATTAGATTCTTGTTAAGTCTTTAGCCTACTTATTTATTGGGCAGTTGTTTCTCTGAGGATTTGTTGTTGGGGATTTAATTTCTTGAGTTCTAAATATATTTTAGATATGAAACCCATGTTCATTTTATGCCTACTGAAGATCTTCTCCCAATCTGTGGGCTTTGTATTTATCTTGTTAGCAATGTCCTTTGCCATGCAGACGCTCTGCGGTTTCATGCAATCCCATTTTCCAACCTTTCTTTGATTTGTTGTGTTTCTGGGTCTCTATTAATAAAATTTTGGCTGGTGCCAAGGAGCCCTAGAGTTTCTCCTATACTTTTCTGTAGTGATTTTTAGGGTGTTTGCTTTGAATGTGAGGTTTTTCATCCATTTGGAGTTGATACTGGTGCAGGGTGATATATACAGATATAGCTTTAGTTTTCTACAGGTAATGAACCACTTTTTCCACCACCATTTACTGACGAAGTTGTCTTTCCTCCATTCTATTTTTTAGCTTCCTTCTCAAAGTTTAAGTGGATACAGGTCTGTGTGTTCATTTCCGGGACTTCAGTCCTATTCCTTTGGTCCTCAAGTTTGTCCTTGTGCAATTACCAAGCTGTTTTGATTACATTGGCTTTGTAGTACAGTTTGAAATTTGGTAGTGATATTCTACTAGCATTGTCTTTCTGGTATGGATCATTTTTGCTATCTGGGATCTTTTATTGTTCCATATAAATTTCTGGCTTGCTTTTTCTATTTCATTGAAGAATGAGGTTGGACTATTGATAGGTATGGCATTGAATTTGTAGATAGCCTTTGGAAGTATTGTCATTTTCACGATGTTGGTCCTCCCATTCTGGGAGCATGGTAGGTTTTTCCACTTCCTAAGCTGTGCTTTAATTTCTTTTTTGGAACTATCTCTTGAGCCACACCTCCTCCAATATGTTGATTAGCTGTTTTATTTGAGTTGTCTACACAGTTGTCTGGCTTCCAGCCTCCTTAGTAGCTAGGGTACGATAAGCATCTTGAGCCAGAAGCACTTGTTTTGTTTTGTTTTTACTTACCTGAATATTTATCATTAACAGTTAATTGGATACTATGATAAAATTAGATTATTTTTAACAGCATATGTGAAATTAATATTCAAGCTAAGCTCCAGTATAAGTGACGTATTTTATTTCTAATAATTGTAGCTGTTCTTCTAACTGTGGTACATTTTCTTCACTAACTTTATGCTCACACAACTCCATGAAGAAATTGTTTCAAATTTAATTGAATCTATTGTTATTGTGGTGATGTATGGGGAGACTACCAGTCCTTGGGCCAGGTAATGAGTACATTTCCTTTCATACCCTCACTCTCTCCCAATGTTTCCCTTCCGTCCTGTCTCATGATTTTTATAGCTTACTTTCATCAATGCCTAATGGCCTCCACAGATCCTCTTTTTACCCCATTTCCTTCTAGTTCTCTGGCTTTCCCCCACTCTTCTGAAAATGTCCATACATATTTAAACCCTTTTTTTTTGCCAAACCTGGAGCTTGAATTTGGGCCCTTCTTAGGCACCATTCCCGATCTTGATTTGCTCAAGTCTACAACTCTACCACCTGAGCCACAGTGCCATTTCCTAATCTTTCTGTTTATGCAGTGCTGAGGAATGGAACCTAGGGCTTTATGCAGATAGGCAAATACACTAACACTTAGCAGTATTCCCAGCCCCAAACTATTTGTTTTTATTTCAAAGGTGAAGTAAGAAAGAGGCTACATGTAATATTCTATAAATCACAATGAAGGAATACATTTCTTTGATATCCATTGTAATTTCCCTGTATTTATTTCACTCATAGAATACTACAAGTATATCTTTTAATTTTCATGTATTTATAACAGAACTTTAATTTCTCATATTGATTTCTACACCATTTGTCTTCAGATTTACTTTTAATCTTGGAATATGTGTCTTGATAAATGTAACACCATAGTGTTTTATAAACAGCATTAAGTTTAACATAATGGAATCCATTTGTGTGTTCGTGCTGATTTTTTGTCCGGTTGTTATATCAATTAGTAAGAGGCCAATTAGTTCTGCAATAGTAATGGTAGATTAAAGTATTAAAATTGCATGGTCTTTTAAACATGTCTTTGTACACTTTGATTTTCAGCATAAATTTTTATTATCATAATGTATCATCAGTCTGTTATTATCAATGATCTGTATCTGTGGTCATATATTTTGGGCTAATACTTATTTCCTACATATTATCACTATTTGTATTTTTCATCATTAACTTTTGCTCATGGTATCTTTATATGTTTTTTTAATTTTTATTTCTCTCTAATCCGTGACTTTGGATTGCTCAATAAGTTTTCTTTCTTCTGTTCATGTCAGACAGTGCCTCATATATTTACTATACTTTACAATTAAAGTATGGTCTTATTTTGATGGACATTTTGCTATTTAATATCTGTTTGTCTCATCTGATATTTGTTTCTTATTCTGCTTCTATATAGCCTGCACACATCTCAAATTCACTGTAAACCACCTCTCATATAACTTGCCGGCATTCTGCTGTACACTGTGAATTACCTCTGATACCAATTACAAATTAAATCTGATGTAAATACTGCATTGTTCACAGGATAAAAATAAGACTGCATGCTTAATACAGGTGCCCTACATTTTCAAAGATTTGTTTCTATGTTCCATTGAATTTGTACAACTCAAAATATGCAAGGACTGCAAGAATTTTAAAAAGGGTCTTATTAATTTTCTTCATACAGAAATAACCAGACATTTCATGTAAAGAACAAAGGTCATTCTCAGGCTGAAGCACAGAGCTTCAGCAGAAGTAAAATGTGAAGGAAAATTGTTTTACTATAGAACTGCAAGAAAATGAACTTCCTACCTTGTGGGGTACTTTGTTAGGAACACAAAGAATTAACTTGCTGGATACACTTTTGCTAAGAACATTAAACTTTACAATATTATCATAGTAGTAGCATATAGCATAATATAGTTACTTTTCAATGGAATTGAATGGAATTTATAACCTACTTATAACCTATGTATTCTCCTTTTAATTTTTGTATAAATAATTCTTTGAACTCAGGCCCCCATATTTGCAATGCAAGTACAATATTAATTGATACATATACAGGATTCACAAACTTTGTTTTAAAACACTTATGTGTTTGTATATTGAATTTGAATTCCATATGAATTATGAATATGGTACTTTAAGTTTTCTTTTCACAAGAGAAATTACATACAATGTTTTCTATACATTCTTTTACCTACGCATGTACCATTCCTTTACCTACACATTTACCTTTTTAATAATCTTGTCGTCTGTGTAGATCTATGTTAGCAATTTTAATTTTTCTCTTGATGTAGAATAATTCTTTTTGTCTGATTGTTGGGCCTGGACTCTGGCCCTGAGCCCTGTCCCTCAGCTCTTCAGCTCAAGTCTAGGGCTCTACCAGTTGAGCCACAGTGCCACTTCCGGTTTTTCCTTTTTTGCTTATGTGATGCTGAGGAATCGAACCCTGGGCCGCAGGCATGCAAGGCAAGCCCTCTATCACTGAGCCAGCCACCTTCCCAGTCCCACAGAATAATTTTTATAGCACTTAAAATGAAGATGGGTAAATGATGCATTATCTTTCCCTAGGAATACCTTCAATCTATATTGTTAGAAGAGGCCCTTAGCCCGATGGATTGTGTATTGAAGTCTATTTTCTTTCAACACTTTATAAATATATTTTCTTTTTGTGTGTTAGTCATCATTCACCTCTGATATTGTCAAGAATGACTGTATTCCTTTTAGACACTGTACATCAAATTAGTGCCATATTTAATTCCAATTTTTAAAACTTCTATATTTTTTAGATCATGTGCCAATTCATAGGTTTTTTTTTTCTCTATCCTTCTTGTGGTGGTCATATTTCACATTTTGAGGGATCATCTTGAGCATTCCTTAAGCCTTTATCCATTTACATCCATCCTTCCATTAAGGCCTATTAAAATGCAAAGCTGATTAAGAAACATTTTATGGTAATAAGTAAGTATTTTATGTGGTAGGAAGTAGTCGATGTTCAGAAATGTTCATGCTGGAAGTTCGTTTTTACATATGAAGGAAACATATGGATATCTATGACCATACTTTTATATCTAGAAATTTAATAACAAAAATGATTAACATCGGGTATTTTATTGTGAGAACTTAGTCAAATCTTATGAGAGCCAAATCATTCATTTACTATTTTTTGAGTAATTTTACTCCTTTTAACATTCACCTGGATGCTGTGCTTTTCATAGATCTACTAATGTGTTATGTATTCCATATGATGTAATGACTATGTTGTGACTGTTTATGAGAGCACTATTTAATAGAAAATCTAAATAATATTGTTAATGAGGCAGAATATGAAAATACAGAAAACATATTTGTTTACTTCATTGTTACCCAGATATGTAGTAAATATTACCAAAATAAGCTAAACACACACTTTCAGACTCATACTTACTGTTGTCTTGCTAGGTTATTAGCTTCTTAGAACTGTTTTCTTGTCTTTATTGCTGGAACCAGAAGTGTGTTCTGATGTATTAGAAAAACTTTGTATGTGTAATTACCAAGTTAATATGGAGGCAAATCTTTCTACTTTGATTATATTTTCTCTCATTTTATACATAACACAGAAAGTACCAACCACAATCTGTAATACAAAAGCATACATGTAGAAGAATGAAAGTCTAGCTTTGGTGTTCTCATGACTCAGGGATAATAAATTGATAGAATGTGCCCTTAGAGAATCTGGTGTCATTTGATAATGTGGCTGTGGAATTTAGCTGGGAGGAGTGGCAGGAATTAGATATTTCTCAGAGTACCCTGTATAGAGATGTGATGCTAGAAACCTATAGCATGCTGGTGTCCTTAGGTGAGCCAAAAATAACACATTAACTTGAAAAGTTAAGTGGGGCTTGACCTCTGGGCGTTGGTGCAGTGCCTCAGCTCTTCAGTTCAAGGTGAGCACTCTATCATTTGAGCAACAGCTCCTCTTCAAGCTTTCTGGTGGTTAATTTGGAGATAAGTATCTCACAGCTTTCTTACTAGGGCTGGCTTTGTATGGCAATCCTCAGATCTCAGCCTAATGAGTAGCAAGGAATATAGGCGTGAACCATTGGTGCCTGGAAAATGATTTGTTTTCAGTAGCTATGTGAATATTTATCGAAATTTCAATGCTATTTGGATGTAAAATTCCAGTCTGTGGGAATGTCATTTGTTTGGAATGAAAGCTTCAGGTAGATTATGTACATTCTGAGGCAATTTTATTTTCATTGTTCAAGAATAAAAAAAAGCAGTTTGACAAAAGTTCCAAACTGATAGGTATCCCATTGAATTTGTAGATAGCCTTGGGAAGTATTGCCATTTTCACGATGTTAATCTTCTAAATCCAGGAGCATGGGTGGTTTTGCCATTTTCTAAGTTCTGTTTTGATTTCGTTTTTCAAGATTTTAAAGTTTTCATCATAGAGGTCCTTCACTTCTTTGGTTAAGTTTATTCCTAGGTATTTTATTTTTTGTGGGGCTATTACAAATGGAGTTGATTTCCTAATTTCAGTCACACTTTTCTCATTGTTGAAATACTGAAAAGCCATTGATTGTGGGGGGTTAATTTTATACCCTGCTACTTTGCCAAAGTTTTGAATCAGCTTGAGTAATTTGGGAGTGGAGTCTATGGGATTCTTTAAATACAAGATCATGTCATCTGCAAAGAGGGAGAGTTTTATTTCTTCTTTCCCTATTTGGATCTCCTTTATGTCTACATCTTGTCTTATTGCTGTAGCTAGGCATTCTAATACTAGATTGAAGAGAAGTGGAGAGAGTGGACATCCTTGTCTTGTTCCTGAGTTCAGAGGAAATGGTTTTAGTTTTTCACCATTAAGTATAATGCTGGCTATAGGTTTGTCATAAACAGCCTTTATTGTATTGAGGAATGTTCCATGGATTCCTAATTTTTCCAAAACCTTCATCATAAAGGGGTGTTGGATCAAATGCTTTTTCTGCATCTATTGAGATAACCATGTGGTTCTTATCCTTGCTCCTGTTTATGTGATGAATAATATTAATTGATTTGCATATATTGAACCAGCTTTGTATCCCTGGAATGAATCCTGTTTGATCGTGTTTTATGATTTTTTGGATGAATTGTTGAAGTCGATTGGCAAAAATTTTGGTGAGAAGTTTTCATCAATGTTCATCAAAGAAATGGGTTCATAGTTCTCTTTCTTTGATGAATCCCTATCAAAATTCCAACCTTATCCTGCAAGGAAATAGAAGAGGCAATCCAAAAATTCACATGGAACAATAAAAGACCCAAATAGAAAAAACGCTCCTCAATGGAAAGAACACTGGTGGAGGAATATCAATACCAAATTTCAAACTCTACTATAAAGCCATAGTAATCAAAACAGCTTGGTACTGGCATAAGAACAGAACTCAGGACCAAAGGAATAGAATTGAAAACCCAGAAAAGAACCTATAGACCTATAGCCAACTAATATTCGATAAGGGAGCTAAAATAATAGAATGGAAGAAAGACAGCCTCTTCAATTAATGGTGCTGGAAAAATTGGTTAACTACATGTAGAAAACTAAAGCTAGATCCTTATATATCACCCTGCACCAGAATCAACTCCAAATGGCTCAAAGACCTCGGAGTCAAAGCAGACACTCTGAAAACATTACAGGATGGAATAGGAGAAACCCTAGGTCTCCTTGGAGCAGGCGGAAATTTTCTTAATAGAGACCCGGAAGCACAACAAATCAAAGAAAGGTTGGACAAATGGGATTGCATGAAGTTGTAGAGCTTCTGCATGGCAAAGGACATAGCTAGCAAGATCAATAGAAAGCCCACGAATTGGAAGAAGATCTTCACTAGCCATACAATGGACAAAGGTCTCATATCTTAAATATACTTGGAACTCAAAAAATTAAATCCCCCAACAACAAATCCTCAAAGAAACAACTGCCCAATAAATAAGTGGGCTAAAGACTTGAAGAGAAACTTCTCTGAAGAAGAAGTAAGGATGGCCAATAGACACATGAAGAAATGCTCAACCTCCCTTGCCACAAAAGAAATGCAAATCAAAACAACATTGAGATACCACCTCATCCCAGTTAGAATGGCAAAAATCAAGAACTCTAACAACAACAGATGCTGGAGGGGATGTGGACAGAAGGGAACCTTACTTCATTGTTGGTGGGAGTGTAAACTTGTTCAACCACTTTGGACAGCAGTATGGAGGTTCCTCAAAAGACTTCAAATAGAGCTCCCCTATGAACCAGCAATCCCACTTTTGGGGGATTGTTTACAAACAAATGTTTGTAAACAAATGATTACAAACAAGACCACACTAAAGCTACCAGCACAACTAAGTTTATTGCAGCATTATTTACCATAGCTAAGATATGGAACCAACCCAGATGGAACCAACCAGCTGCCCCTCAGTAGATGAATGGATCAAGAAAATGTGGTATATATACACAATGGAATTCTATGCCTCCATCAGAAAGAATGACATTGCCCAATTTTTAGGAAATGGAAAGGCTTGGAAAACATTATATTAAGTGAAGTAAGCCAGGCCCAAAGAAACTTAGGTCCCATGGTATCCCTTACTTGCAATATCTAGTATATGTATGAGTCAAGCAGAAAAGGTCAGATAATGTGATGTTAAGAAAATGAACCCATAGATATGTATTTAAATGTTTTTTTTCTTTCATGCATTTGTTTCTAACGCATTTATAAGATTATTTCTTTGTTGCTTTGTATGTCCGTCCCCTACAGTATAACCCCTGTTTCCACTATATTTGATGTCGGTATTATTTATGGAGGAGATGGGGAAAAACAAGTCGTTTAAGGATACAGGTTGATCCGTTGCAACAATGAGAAGTACAAGTTGTCATGTCGAAAACGAATTTTCAACTTTGGTGTGGGGGGGAGGGGCGTGCGGGGGGAGAATTGGGTGGGAGCGCTGGGGGAGGCTCAGAAGGTATGTGAAGTGTAAACAAAGGAGGAGGCTGCAATGCATGATAAGAAATGTACTCATTATCTTGCCCATGTCATTGTAACCCCTCTGTACAGTTTGTTCACAAAATATTTTAAAAAATTAATTAAAAAATTCCAAAATTTCTTCCGTAAAGAGAAGACTGTCTTCCCAAACTTGAGATGATTATTGTGGGTGGATATTCAATCTAGAAAATACACACATACATACATACATACATACAAACATACATAACTATTTATCACTATTGGAAATATGAACTGGAAATCACTAGTTTAGAGGGAGTACTTATTTATAATCCAAACCTAGTACTAGATGCAGTGGTTCATGCCTGTAATTCTTAGGAGTCTGAAATCTGAGGCTTTCAGTTTGAAGCAAAAACTGCCAGTGAAATCTCCAAGAGATTCTTATGTCAAGATAACCACTCTTAAACTGGAAGTGGAGTTAGGACTCAAACTAATAGAATGCTAACCTTGAGAAACAGAATTGCGTTCAAGTCACACAACCTGCAAAATTAAATCAAGCCTCGTGGAAAGTCAACCATGGAGCCAAGGAGAAATGAAAGAAGATTTGGGACCAACCTTGTTAACAGGATATCTGAAATCTTAGAACAATTTTGACACAGCATGAGCAATAGGTCTTCACTCTTATTAACAGGGCACACCGGTCCTAAACCTCAATTGATTATCAAGCTGGAGCAAGATGAAAAGCCATATATGGCAGAAGCCTCAGACAAGAATTTACCAGGTGAGTTAAAGCATCTTGCATAGTGATCTTGGATCCATAACCAAATTGATAAATTCATCTTGCTCTGTACTGACCAATAATATTCCTAGTTCCCCTGAGTCCCATGTGTGGCAGAGAACTAGGTGATGCTTGTATTAGACTTGTGAATCAAAAATGCTTGTAGATGCCCACTGAACTGTGTATGGCAGTAAAGGTAAAGTTAGCAATTCTTTCTCTTTGTGGAAATTATTTTGAAAAAAGAAAATTAGAAATGTCAAAAATGCGATTTAGTTTTCTTTGAAACTAGGACTAGGCAGGTATAGCAAATGACTATGCCAAGGCTGCTATCCTCTGATAAGGATAAGGAAGGTAGAGGCCAAGATACAGAACCAAAGCTTTCAGTCTAGAGAGAATGATTAACTAGGTGGTGAGCTGATGTGGCTTTAATTCATGAGTCTGAGGGTTTAAAAGTCTGATGAGCCGGGCGCTGGTGGTTCACGCCTGTAATCCTAGCTACTCAGGAGGCTGAGATCTGAGGATTGCGGTTCAAAGCCAGCCCGGGCAGGAGAGACTGTGAGACTCCTATCTCCAATAAACCACCAGAAAACTGGAAGTGGCGCTGTAGCTCAAGTGGTAGAGTACTCGCCTTGAGCTGAAGAACTGAGGGACAGCACCCAGGCCCAGAGTTCAAGCCCCACGACCGACCAAAAATAAATAAATTAATTAATTAAAAAAAAATAAAAGTCTGATGAGTTTCTGTCTAAGATGGAGGGGAACAAATTTTAAAATTTCCAAAGATACTTAAAATAATTCACAGTGAGAACTTATAACTGAAGAAATGTGGTTATAAAACCTTATTCTTAGGTGAAAGACAAAGGTTTGTATAAAAATGTTACAATCTCCAAAGTTAGAAAATACTCTTCTCCTAATGTTTGAGAAGTAAAGTAGCACAATATAAAATTGTTTTAAGAAAATAAGATCAATCAAAACAATTTTTGGGAAAAAAAGAGGAATGCTAAATATTAAAATATACAGGTTAAAAGTCTAGCAGTAAATAGTTTAGTAAATTGTGTAAATAATTCCTTTGACATAAAAAAGAAGAAAAACCTGAAACACAGAAAAAAAAATTCCATCATAAACTACCAGTTTTACTCTTTTTTTATTGTGAAAATACTCTACAGAGAACTTACAACTACATGGGCAAGGTAATGAGTACATTTCTTATCAAGCATTTTTGCCTCCTCCTTTGTTTCCCGTTACCATCCCTTCCCATCATTCCCCCCACCTTCCCCCCTCGCCAAAGTTGTAAAGTTCGTTTTTCGACATAACGTCTTGTACATCTCATTGTTGGAATGGGTCCACCTTCCCCTCCACAAATTATACCTACATCAAATACAGTAAAAACAGGGGTTATACCGTGGGGGAGGGACATAAAAGCAACAAAGAAATATCTTATAAATATAGTTAGAAACTATAGCAAGAAAGAAACAAAAACATTTGGGTCCTTATCTTAGGGTTCATTTTGCCTAACATCAACTTATTGACCATTTCTGCTTGTCTCAGACATATATTAGTTATTGCAAATAAGGGGAACAATGGGACCTATGTTTCTTTGGGCCTGGCTTCCTTCATTTAATATAATTTTCCCAAGTCTTTCCATTTCCTAACAAATGGAGCCATATCATTCTTTCCAATGAATACATGGAATTCCATTGTGTATATATACCACATTTTCTTGATCCATTCATCTACTGAGGGGCATTTGTGTTGGTTCCTTATCTCAGTTATGGTAAATAATGCTGCAATAAAGATAATTGTGCTGGTAGCCTTAGTATGGTCTTGTTTGTGATCATTTGCGTAAATACCTAGATATGGGATTACTGGGTTATAGGGGAGCTCTATGTGGAGTCTTTTGAGGAGTGTCCATTCTACTTTCCAAGTGGTTGAACAAGTTTACACTCCCACCAACAATGCAGTAGGGTTTCCTTCTGTCCATATCCCCTCTAGCATCTTATTAGAGTTCTTGATTATAGTAGCTCAGTGGTAGTGTATTTGCCTTGCATGCCTAAGGCTCTGGGTTCGATTCTTCAGCACCACATAAGCAGAAACAATTGGGAGTGGTGTTGTGGCTCACGTGGTAGAAAGCTAGCATTGAGCTGAAGAGCTGAAGGACAACACCAGGACTGGAGTTCAGGCTCCACGACAAAAAAGGAACAGCATTACTTTCTTAATCAATACATTGTGATGAAAGAAATTTATTTCTCAAAAATCAATTCTACTTTAATATTTTAAAATTTGTAACAGTTAAGATGGGAAAAATGTCTTTTCATTAAGGAGTATTTGGATCTTATGTATGCTTTTTTTCTTCTTTATATGACTCATTTTAGATATTAAAAAAATGGAGCATATGACTGAGACTTACCAGGAAGGTCCAGATGAATGTCTGTATGACGTAGTTGTCACAAATAGACAATAGAGCAAAGAGTGAGATTAGTGACAACTTCTAACTTGACCTCAAAACAGAAGACAGATCTGAATAGGAATGATGAGAACTCCTTAAGAATGAGGACGGATGAGTTCATTCAGTGTCAGAACACGCTCTCCTACAATGAGTCTGGTAGTGAATGTGAGAAATCATTTAGTAAGGATTTATACCTTACAAAACCTGAGAGGAAATATCCAGAGAAGCCTGATGAGTATTAAGCAATATGCAAAATCAATCTCTAAGACGTCAGAACTAAGTTCTGACCAACCTCAAACAACACCAGAAGAGAAACCCTATGAATATGAAGAATGTAGGGAATTTTCCACTCAAAAGTCAGGTCTCAGGAGGCATCACAGAACTGACACAGAACAGAAGTTTGATGAATGCAACAAATGTGGAAAATCATTCAGAATGAAGTCATACATCACTTTGCATCAGAGAATACACACAGGAGAGAAATCTTATGTACGTGACAAATGTGGAAAGTATTTCAGACAGAAGTCAGACCTTACTGTACATCAGAGAACTCATACAGGAGAGAAACCTTATGAATGTAACAAACGTAGAAATTTTTTTTTACCTGTAATGCACACCTTCATCTTCATCAGAGAACAAACACAGGAGAAAAACTATTTGAATGTAACAAATGTGGAAAGTATTACAGACAGAAGTCAGACCTTACTGTCCATCAGAAAATACACACACTTATGAGTGTAACAAATGTGGAAAGTATTTCAGATCAAAATCACACCTTACTCTCCATCAGAGAAAACATACAGGGGAGAAACCTTATGAATGTAATGTGTGTGAAAAGTCTTTCACCTATAAGTCATACCTTACTGTTCATCAGAGAACACACACAGGAGAGAAACCTTATAAATGTAACAAATGTGGAAAGTATTTCAGACTTAGATCATGCCTTACTCTCCATCAGCGAACACACACAGGAGAAAAACCTTATGAATGTAATGTGTGTGAAAAGTCTTTCACCCATAAGTCACACCTTACTGTTCATCAGAGAACACACACAGGAGAGAAACCTTATAAATGTAACCAATATGGAAAGTATTTCACAGTAAAGTCACAGCTTACTGCTCATCAGAGAATACACACAAGAGAGAAACATTATGAATGTACAAAATGTGGAAAATATTTCAGACGTAAGTCACAACTTACTGTCCATCAGAGAACACACACAGGAGAGAAATCTTATGAATGTAATGTGTGTGGAAAGTCTTTCACCCATAAGTCATACAGTACTGTTCATCAGAGAACACACACAGGAGAGCAACCTTATAAATGTAACAAATGTGGAAAGTATTTCAGACTTAGATCGTACCTTACACTCAATCAGAGAATACACACAGAAGAAAAACGTTATGAATGTAATGTGTGTGAAAAGTCTTTTACCCATAAGTCACACCTTACTGTTCATCAGAGAACACACACAGGAGAGAAACCTTATAAATGTAACCACTGTGGAAAGTATTTCAGAGTAAAGTCACAACTTACTGCTCATCAGAGAATACACACAGGAGAGAAAAATTATGAATCTACAAAATGTGGAAAATATTTCAGACATAAGTCACACCTTATTGTTCACCAGAGAACACACAGGAGAGAAACCTTATGAATATATCAAATGTGGAAGTATTTCACATTTAGATCATCAGAGAACACACAAAGGAGAGAAACCTTATGAATGTAACAAATGTGGAAAGTATTTCAGATTTAATTCATAACTTAATCTCCATCAGAGAACACACACAGGAGAAAAACCTTAAGAATGTAACAAATGTGGAAAGTCCTTCATTTGGAGTTCATACCTCAGGAAGCATAAGAGAATCCACACACATGAGGAACCTAAGGAATGTGATAACTATGGAAAGTCTCACCTGAAAGAAAAATAAATTTGCATGATAGAACCAAAACCTGATAGAAGCCTTGTGAATGTAGCAAATGAGCAACCTTTTAGCCAGAAGACATACCTCATGGTTCCAAATTGAATGAACACGGGAACAAAATCTTATTAATAAAAAAATATGGAAAGTTTTCAAGAAGTCATAGTTAAATTTTCAACAGAAAGCACACAGGAGAAAAACATTATGAATGAAACAAGTATCAACAGGTGGACCTGTTGCAACAATGAGAAGTACAAGTTGTCATGTCCAAAACGAGCTTTACAACGTCGGTGCGGGGAGGGGAGAGGAATGGGATTCGGTGGGGTGGGGAGGGGGAAGGCTGGGAAGGGATGTGAAGGGTAAACAAAGGAGGAGGCTGCAATGCTTGGTAAGAAATGTATGCATTATCCTGCCCATGTAATTGTAACCCCTCTGTACAGTATGTTCACAAATAAAATAAAATAAAATAAAATAAAATAAAATAAAATAAGAAACAAGTATCAAAAAGGTCCTTCACTTAGTAACATGCATGAATGAGTGTTTATAGAGCACACAGAAGAAAGACAAGGAATGAATAATACCAATGTAGAAAACCCCATTTCGACAGCATAGCACAGTGTTCATCAGAGAACTGAATCACATAGGAGAAAAGAAAACTAACAGGTCTAACAAATATGCAATTTTTAATGTGAAGTCAGTCCTCAGTACATCCAAGAACATAATAAGGAGAGAAAATATGAGTATAATAAATGTAGACCAATATTTAGCCAGAAGTTTCAGAGGTTTCTCTATAGATTTCAGAGACCTAGAGACAAGATAGAATGTCAACTGAACATTAGAGGACGTCTTTCAAGCAGAAATGAACCTTCAGCCAGCATTAGAGCACTCACACAAAAAAGAAACCCAACATAGGGAAACCTTTGGCAGAAATCTCTGTAAATTATACAGAAATCCTTCATGTCAGAATTAAGCTAGGTGTAAGGGGAAACCACTCACTGAGCCAATATTTCTCATCCTCTCATTGTGTAGAGTAGGGATGATGCCCCTTCATATTATTCAGGGGTTGGACCAAAGGAATGGGTATCAATTATTTACAGGCTTGACAAAGAATTAAGATAGTGAAATTGTTGACTTGTGTCTTTTATATTAATAAATGGATGTTCAAGGAAATTTTATAAACATTTCTCAGAAATATGAGCTCTGGAACTTGGAGATTGAACTCAGATCATCCAGAGAGTTTTGTTAGTGCTAGATGGGGAAGTACTGTCATGCTTTAATCCAAGGACATGAGAGCATCAATTTCTCCACTGCTCCCCAAAAGTCTTCCAGTATATGTGTGGTCTATGTATGCATTATAACACTGTCACTATTACTATTACTAGAAATTGTAAAACTTTTATTATTACTAGTTTCTTTGGTGGAAAAATGAAGACATGATTCTTAAGCATTTGGATTTGGATGAGTAATGCCAAAATGATTTTACTACATGCTGTTTATATTTAATTACTACTGAGTCTCTTGTGAATTTTTCACTTGTTGACCATGCTACTGTTCTTCTCAGTAATAAAACACTAGTGTGGATATTGTGGAGAGTCTGTGTTTTCTCACTGTTATGGAAGGTGAAAGTGAATTTCTCAAGAGGAGAATATTGCTTTTTCTAGTTCCAAATTTCTAGTTCTATAACAAATTATGTTATGGTTTTGCTAAATTTAATTCTGTAGCAATTAAAAAAACTAGACTAATGGAAAAAATGATGGACAAAAGCTAGCTCGAATACTTACAGATATCCATGGGATTATAGAGCTAAGCAGAAAGAGGAAGGACTGTGCTATATATTTGGCAGGGTAAAATACAGACAAAAACGATCCTTGTGGTCCCTGGGGTAACATGACAGGGGTGTCTGTGCGGAGGGAACTAGTCAAGGTGCTCTGAGGGAAGCTGAGTGAAGAGGTGGTGGGGCGTGAATATTGTTTTCAGAATAAATTTCTTTGCCTGTTTTTTGGGTCCCATAAACATCCCCCCTTACCTGACCAGGATAGGGGCCATTATGTCATGCTATATGTCTGTTCATGTCTTGATTCCTGTTTAGTACAAGTTCCTTGTTGTTGGAAATTTTTTGTTGTGAACTATGTGGTTCTACCATGATTAGGAAAAATATTACTGCTAAAATTCCAAAAGTTTTAAATGGCAAATTTTAGCATTTAATGTGCTCTATAATCTGTGCACAAACATCTCTGTCTTTCTATATGTAAAATATGTAAATAGTAATGGTTCCAAAGTTACCAACTTTTCTGCTTGCTAAAAATCTTTTGTCAGTGGAAGCTGTTGTTTAATCTGAATTGCTTTGTGACATGACTATAAGCCAAAATTTTAAAAAAAGGCAGTTTTAAAAAACCATGGGAAAGGAGTTAGAAAAGCTGGTTTCCTTTCCAAGTCAATGAAATTGGTAATTAAGTTGGCTGTGATTTATGTTATTTCTTATGTCTATCTATGCTAAGATTAAATATTGTACCTCTTACCATGACTGGTAAACTAAGGCTCAGGTTTTAATTCTCTGTTTTGTCCCCTGTGCAATGATCAATTCCCTATAAGATCAAGGGACCACAATGCATCAAGATGCAGTTTGCTCCTATGCATTGGGAATACCCATGTAACAGAACAAAGTTGTCACAGCTGCCTAAACCAGTGACACCAGCCTGCAAAAGCCAGTGTGGTCTTTCACCAGTGTTCTTTAACCAATGCATATAGAATTTTGCAGGTAACCAGCAAGAGATGGGACAGTCCATACACACTGGGAGATGCCACTACCTTGCCTAGACTCCAGCCATGCTGAAACACACATGATGAAAAGACTGCGAATTTGGGGTACAAAAAGAATAAAAAAACAAGCCAGTTAAGAAATTTGTTTCTGTAATGTTAATCACCACCATCTTACACCATAAGGGGTGTGTGAACAAAAAATCTAAGTTGACTTATCTCTAAAGGGCAAGAGATACTAAGTCTAGATTCTTGGTACAGAGCTATTGCATTAAAATAAACTGCTGATTTCCTAAATGTAACTCACACTGTAGAAAAAAATGGGCAGTTTAAACCTTCAGCCAAGAGGTAAATGGGGGATTATTATAGGAAGATGGCTACAAATTCAATACGATACCTATCAAAATTCCAAACTCATTCTTCAAGGAAATAGAAAAGGCAATCCAAAAATTCATATGGAACAAAAAAAGAACCCGAATAGCAAAAACGCTCCTCAATGCAAAGAACACTGCTGGTGGAATATCAATACCAAATTTCAAATTCTATTATAAAGACATAGTAATCAAAACAGCTTGGTTCTGGCATGAGAACAGACCTGAGGACCAATGGAATAGAATTGAAAACCCAGAAATGAACCTACAGACCTATAGCCAACTAATCTTTGATAAGGGAGCTAAAATAATAGAATGGAAGAAAGACAGCCTCTTCAATAAATGGTGCTGGAAAAATTGGTTAACTACATGTAGAAAACTAAAGCTAGATCCTTATATATCACCCTGCACCAGAATCAACTCCAAATGGCTCAAAGACCTCGGAGTCAAAGCAGACACTCTGAAAACATTACAGGATGGAATAGGAGAAATCCTAGGTCTCCTTGGAGCAGGTGGAAATTTTCTTAATAGCGTCCCAGAAACAACAAATCAAAGAAAGGTTGGACAAATGGGATTGCATGAATTTGCAGAGCTTCTGCGTGGCAAAGGACATAGTTAGCAAGATCAATAGAAAGCCCACGGACTGGGAGAAGATCTTCACTAGCCATACAATGGACAAGGGTCTCATATCTAAAATATACTTGGAACTCAAAAAATTAAATCCCCCAATAACAAATCCTCAAAGAAACAACTGCCCAATAAATAAGTGGGCGAAAGATTTGAAGAGAAACTTCTCTGAAGAAGAAAGAAGGATAGCCAATAGACGCATGAAGAAATGCTAAACCTCCCTAGCCATAAAAGAAATGCAAATCAAAACAACATTGAGATACCACCTCATCCCAGTTAGAATGGCAAAAATCAAGAACTCTAACAACAACAGATTCTGGAGGGGATGTGGACAGAAGGGAACATTACTTCATTGTTGGTAGGAGTGTAAACTTGTTCAACCACTTTGGAAAGCAGTATGGAGGTTCCTCAAAGGACTTCACATAGAGCTCCCCTATGACCCAGCAATCCCACTTTTGGGCATTTTCCCAAATGTTTACAAACAAGACCACACTAAAGCTACCAGCACAACTATGTTTATTGCAGCATTATTTACCATAGCTAAGATATGGAACCAACCCAGAACCCCCTCAAGAAAATGTGGTATATATATACAATGGAATTCTATGCCTCCATCAGAAAGAATGACATTGCCCCATTTGTTAGGAAATGGAAAGGCTTAGAAAAAATTATATTAAGTGAAGTAAGCCAGGCCCACAGAAACATAGGTCCCATGGTTTCCCTTATTTGCAATATCTAGTATATGAATTAGTCAAGCAGAAAATATCAGATAATGTGATGTTAGGAAAATGAAAGCATAGATATGTATTTAAATGATTTTTTTCTTTCATGCATTTGTTTCTAATGCATTTATAAGATTATTTCTTTGTTGCTTTGTATGTCTATCCCCCACAGTATAACCCCTGCTTTCACTATATTTGATGTTGGTATAATTTGTGGAGGAGATGGGGAAAAACAAGTGATTTAAGGATACAGGTGGACCCGTTGCAACTATGAGAAATAGAAGTTGTCATGTCGAAAATGAACTTTAAAACTTTGGTGCGGGTGTGTGTGTTTGGGGGGGGCAGGGGGAGGCTGGGAAGGGATGTGAAGGGTAAACAAAAGAGGAGGCTGCAATGCTTGATAAGAAATATACTCATTATCTTGCCCATGTAATTGTAACCCCTCTGTACAGTATGTTCACAAAAAATGAAAATTAAAATAAAAAAAGAGGTAAAGAGTGTTGCCCAGTGTTTCAATGAGGAATTTAAATTCAAAGTAAACTGACTTTTCAAAAAAGTTTACAAATGTCCTCCCCATTGTCAGAAATTTTTGACATTGTGGGGAATGGCAGGTCTCCCAGACAAAGTAAAGTTTAAAAGGAAAAATTATACTAAAGGTTGATTTCAAAGTAGAAAATAAAAATTAGGATTACCAAAAGGATTGTTTAACCTACTTTGCCATTATAGGTTTTTTATAACAGTTTCCAAAAGTCCCACAAAAAGGACAGAGGACACGTTTGTCAGATGTAATGTTGGCCCTGAATAAATTCCAGGTAAGACCATGCTTTTAAATCTCCTTACGGTGCCCATCTTTGGTGCTTTTACTTGGGGTAAATGTGGCCATAAGTAAAGCCAATTAAGCTGAAAAGTGGTGTGAAGCCAGGCTGTGCAGAGAAAGGTGCCTGTGAGATTGTCATCTCAAATCTCCCAGCAGAGTGCTCAAAAGCGAAGTTGGTTGGGATTTCTTGATCTGGAGAGCTGAGGGACAATACTCAAACCCTGAGTTCAAGTCCAGCAAGCAATGAAGGAAACTACTAAACAAGTATTTATGCCACCACGGAGAAAGGCATTCCTGGAACCCTGGGAATGTTGGAACATGCAGAGGTAGTAAGCCACTGCTCTTTGGATGGCAGAGATGGTATCAGATCCTGGAGTCACTTCTGCATGGCCCTTCAAAGCTTGATCAGAGTCCAGAAGTCATGGGAAGATAATTTGTCGGCATGCCTAATGCCCATGTCTGTCTGACTTGGCAGGGACTTGCCAGTCATCTATGGTACTGGGTTTTAAAAGCTAAAGTTGTAAAATGTGAGGAATAATTGAAATCCCAAACGCCCTGTATCTGCTTCAAAGTCCTAAATGGCAGTGACTTTTGAGCTGGCCCAGCCACATTCATTTATATGTTAAGGAAAAGTGGTTGTGACCTGAGACTAGGTCCCTAGTGAGATTTGTCTAAAGGCCTACAGGGGCAGGCATTTTTGGGACCACTACAGATCAGGCTCCTCAGTCAACCAGAAAAACGCGTTTACAAACCAAATTGTTAAACAAGATATACTGCTATAGCCCAAGAAAGGGTCTGTATATTTGTTAAAGGTTAAATGCTATATGACTTTTAACAGGCTGCACAGAGGCAAGGGCCAGTACTTAGAATGTCAATCAGTTGTAATTTAAAATAACTACTGGGTTTTAAATTGTTAGTTAATTATTAACAAGTTATAGGTATCCTCAATCTCATTGATCTCCTTGTTTCTTGAATTGGAAATATAAAGGGCTTTTATGGCAAAGACTCCTTTTGCCACAGTTCAAAGCCATCCTGGGCACAAAGAATCTGTCTAAAACTCTATTTCCCAGCTAATCAGCCAAGAGCCAGTCTGGAGATATAGCTCAAGAGAATCTCACCTCCAAGGAACTCTTTGGTGATAGAGCATTAGTCTTGAGCAGAAGTGCTCAGGAAAAGTGCCCAGACCTTGAGTTCAAACCCAGTCAATGCCAACTACGACAACCTATCCCAGCAACAGACATTGAGACCACCCAGGACAATTTTAGTCCTGAAAATGGAAAACTATGGAGAGGAGTAAGAAGAGATTACTTCCTAAATGGAGTTACTTTATGCTTGCTCTTTCAAAATTAATCAGAGCTGGGAGATGAAGAGAAATAGTTGCTCACCCACCTAATATCCATACATGTCTAACTTGTTAGTGGGTAGAAAGTTACAGTCTTGCTTTGTTCGCTGCTATTTGTATTTATAGTAGCCTCTGACAGGTACTGCCAAGCAGTCCATTATGTTCTCTGCTACCTGGCTGCCCAAACACACACACACACATACACACACACACACACACACACACACACACACACACACACACAATGGGACTATCTACATCCGCCTTCTCCGTTTGAAATAGAAAACAGCTGGAAATTCAAGGAATGAATGGAACCAAATGAAAGAGAGGCCCTGTCTGGCAAAAGAAGTTTTGAGGTTTACTGGTGTTTTGGTTAGGTCTCACCCACCCAGGAACTATCTAAGGATTAGGATTTGCTAGAGAACTTTACCTATGTTCCACTAGCTCAGAAAGTAGAAAGCTATACAAACAGGAGAAACCATTGAGTCCGGAGCTCCCATTTCCTGTGTTAGAAGAAGCAATATTCTTTTTCTTTCTTCCTGGTTTATCCTGGTACACTAAAACAAATCCATGCCAGAACTTCCACTTTGTGAGATTCTTGAGTCCAAGTTAGAAAAAGACACATACTTACTTCATTCCTAACTTCCAGGCTAACTCACCAAAGTTGTTACCAGAAACTTCAGGGTAGCTAACTAATTAACAATTCAGGCAAGATGCAAACGTAAGTAAGTATGATAAAAAAAATGATTGGAAGAGAATGTGATAAAGAAAGAGAGCAGGCAGGAAGCATGTCTATGCCACTGGCAAGACAGCATTTCATCCTAAATCTGCCATCTTGAACAGTCTTCAGCTGTCTTCCTATGTCTTGTTCTGTCTTCCTCCTTACGAGTTTGGCCTCAGGTTAAATTGAGAATTGGATGGCTTTCTGATTTATGGGTCTCTTTTGTGTTTTGTGTGAGGTTGAAATGCCAAAGATTTACTGTCTTACTTTCTCATTCTTTTGTCCTTCTTACTTCCCCGTTTTTCTTTCTTTTGCAGCCTCCTGCCCCCATTTTGTCGTCAGGCAGGTTGGGTGTATCAACTTATCTTGGCTGCAAGTTGTGTGGGTCAAAATTCCCTATCAACCTCATATGCGTGTGAAGCCCTGAATTGCTTTTTATGAGTGGAACTGGATTTTTTTGCCTGTCCTGGGGCTTGAACTCAGGGCCTAGATGCTGTCCCTGAGCTTCTTTTTGCTCAAGGCTAGCATTCTACACATGAGCCACAGCACCACTTCTGGCTTTTTCTGTTTATGTGGTATGGATGAATGGAACCCAGGGTTTCATGCATGCTATGCAAGCACTCTACCACGAAGCCACCTTGCCAGCCTGTGCCTGGAATTTCTGTGTGGAGAGTTGGAAGCTGAGGATCCAACATGATGGTGACACCATCACCTTTTCAAGAGTAGGACACCTTATTTTCAGTTGAAAGCCATTTGTATATTTTTTTAATCTTTCTGTGACCAGTAGAAATTGACAGAAACAAAGCTGTGACATTTTGAGTGTAACTTGTAAAAAAATATGGCAGCTTCTAGTTTTGCTCTTGAATGCTAATGGTCAGAATGTAAAGGCTTTTGGTTAGAAGGCTAAATGAAGAGAGAAGAGATGTAGAGAGAAGAAGAAAGGTAGAGGGAGGGAAGAAGGAAGGGAGGGGAATGGAAGAGGAGGAGGAGGAAAAGGAAAGTAAGAAAAGGAGGAGAAGGAGGGGGAGAAGAGGAAAAAAGAGAAGTCATGCCACCATAGTCAAATTGGCCAGCAACACAGCAGACCCTAGAAGATGTGACCTCAGCAGATGCTAAACTGAGCAGCTAACGACAACTCAAAAGTCAGAACCATGAGAACTGATGTTTCCTGCTGTTGTTTTAACTCACTAAATTTTGCTTGGGCTTGTTACATGGTAGTGGAAAATGTAACTGTCCTTTCTAAATGTAAAACCATGTTAAGCCATGGGAGTGACAATAAAACCAAAAATTCTAACTGCCTTCCATGAGCCTAAAGTCCAAGTGAAGCATCACACACACACAAATACACACACACTTACACACACACACACACACACACACACACACACACACACACACACACACACACAAGTGTTTTCCTTTTTGACAGTTCAAACTCAGGGCCTTGCACATGGTAGGCAGGCATTCAAGCACATGACAAGCCCTTTTGGGCAATGGTTATATTTGGGATCCTCCTACTTCATGATTCTTACTCTTCCTAACATGATGGATGTGCACTAATGTACCATGGTTCTTCCACTGAGATAGAGTCCCTGAACATTTCTATGTTGGCTGGCCTCTACCTTGTATGCTCCATTCTCAGGCTCCTGCATGTAAAACTATGTGATAAGTTCTGACAGGGGTGGCATAACTAAGAATGCTTCCTGCCTTCCATGAGCTTAAAATCCCAGGGGAGACATCACACACACACACACACACACACACACACACACACACACACACACACACACACACACACACTCAAAAAGAGAGAGAGAGAGAGAGAAACAGAAACACATACATATACAAAATAACTTGAACATTAGAATTGGAGATCCAGACAGTTCTTTTCCTTTCTTTCTTTTTTTTGCAATTTTTTATTGTGATTATATAAATTTCACAAATTTCACAGTATTGTGGGATAGTGATACTTAGTTAAAGTCACAAACACATTTGGATATTTGTAACATACAGAATTTGCAGGCCAACCAGAATTATCTATATATTTGATGGCTTGGGCAGCCATGTACCAGATGATTTCAGACATGTAATATATCCCACCAGCCTGATGTTCACCACCCCTTTTAGATGTTAGGAAGTTATTAGAGTAGGAAGAATACAATAAAGGACAAGTTGGCTTCCTTACAGACTTATAGGAAGAAACTGCCAAATCTTTTAATAGCCAGGAAATTGAAGGACTAGTTTTGAAAGTTGAAGTTCTGAAATTTGCACCTATTTTGCTGATGTGTTTTTCATGAGCTGAGACCACATCTTCAGCTTCTGTATATTAAGAAACATTTTGGCTGTGTTTTATGTAATAAACCTACCCAGAACGTATTGTCTCTAATGATTAAGAGTTGCTAGGTGATGAGCAGGTGTGTAGATAGGAATTCAACATGATATCCCCCAGATAAATTCTCTAGACACTAACCTACATTTGGAGTCTTCTTTACTCTCATGTCCCTGTCCTAGTTTTCTGCACTTTATCCTATTACACTAAAATAAATGGTTGCTGAACTACTTTGTTAGAGTCTCTCTCTCTCTCTCTCTCTCTCTCTCTCTCTCTCTCTCTCTCTCTCTCTCTCTCTCTCTCTCTCTCTCTCTCTCTCTCTCTCTCTCTCTCTCTCTCTCTCTCTCTCAGCTATTAATACAGATTTGGGGGGGGAGGTCCTGGATCTCAAATTCTTGTTAATTGCATCGACACTGGGAAGCTGAGGGATGTCTTTATCCCATTCCTACTTTACTACTTCCTGATGAAAAATGAAAGGAGCATGCTTGTTACAGAAACCAGGACTTGTGGTGATGTCAGTACATGGAACTTGATGAGGAACTCTTGTTACTACTATGAGGACCAACAGGGAGATGAGTTTCTAGAAGATTAGTATGTGATGTCTCTATCATATTTGCTCAATATATTAGAATGAGAAAATAAAGAATACAACACTTAGATGGGCAGCAACCTTGAAACCCAGGGAAGATTTTTCTCATATTCAGAGTTCACCAGGTGTAGTTTATGTTTCTTCAGGAAGTAGTGAATATATTACTTCTAGATGTGTTTTAGTAAAGCTTAGCACCTAGTTGGCTTTAATGCTATTGTCTTTTGTTTTGTTTTGTGCTGGTACTCAAGCTTGAGCTTAGAGCCCGCACACCATCCCTTAGCATTTTTGCTCCAGGCTGTCACTCTTAACACCTGAGCGACAGCTTGATTTCTGGCTTTTTCATGGTTAATTGAAGATAAGAGTCTCACTGACTTCTCTGCCCGGCTAGTTTTGAGCCTTGGTCCTCAGATCTCAGCCTCTGAGTGTGTGGCATTACAGATGTGAGCCACTGGCCCTCAGCTGTAATGCTGTGTAATGGATTCAAGTCCATGGCCAAATAAACCCTGAAGTATCTAGCTATTAACGATTCTGTGAATTTTCTAAAAAGGTGTCATTGAATAAAGTGAGTTTTTCAAAAGCATTAGTCTCAGGAATGAGTATAGCTCAATAGAGAAGAGGAAGAGGCTTCATTACTTACGTCTGTTTGAGTCCTAATGTTTAGCCTATTCTGTCACTCGTATCCTGCAGGAAACCTTTATAACTAGCACATTACTTTAACTTGCAATTTTCCCATTATTTTTTTTTTACTTCTTCCAATTATTATTCTTTCCTGAAATTAGGTGTCTAATAAATCCAGATATTTCTATTCAACCATGTATGATATTATGAAGTATGTACTTAGATATTATAATCATTTCCTTAAGCCTTTGAAGACTCTGGAGTGATGAGTGTCTTGATTTTTTGTTTGTTTTTGTTTTTGTTTTTGTCAGTTGTGGGGCTTGAACTCATGGCTGGGGTGTTGTCCCTGAGCTTTTTCACTCAAGGCTAGCTGGCACTCTAGCACTTTGAGCCACAATGCCACTTTCAGTTTTCTTCTGGTTTATTGCAGATAAAAGTGTCACAAACTTTCCTGCCCAGGCTGATCCTCAGATCTCAGCCCCCTGAGTGGCTAGGATAACAGGAACTGTGAGCCACTGATCCCCAGCTCATAAGTGTTTTTTATGCTAATGAATGACTTCTGGGAGGGGTTCAAGTCTTCTAAAGGCTCCCTCTTCCAAATTTAGAAGTCCCAAATTATGTTCGATATGCCAAGTAAAGAGAAATGAAGAAGACCAGAGAAAAGATACTTATTATATAGCAGCCATGAGAAGAAAGCACTTAAGTGTATCATCAGGCATCTTTAGGAGGAAAAGAGGTTGGCTTCAGGTTAAAAAGAGAACTAGTGGCAGGGGTATGCAGAATTAACCCAAGACTTGAGTCACCAGCAAGGTCTCTGGAGAAGTTCTGGAGAATTGTTATCTCATTCTCATTGGGGAATCTTGCTTTTGGGTGTCTTGTGGAGTAGTTTGCCTTCCACACGACACTTAACAGTGAATGTTCTATTTCCTAGATTGCAAGGTGGGCATGGTAAAGTGACTGCAGCAGGGAATAACTCCGATCATAGTGCACAGATACAAAGTTGAGGGAGTTTAGTTAATTCAGATGTTCCAGCAAAGGCATCTTTCAAGTTGCCTATTTCACTTTCAGCTTCATACTTTGAACTCTGGAGGTGGGAGGAGTTGAACATAGAGTCAATTACTAATAGCCTATGACTTAGTGAACCCTGCCTCTTTAATTTACAGAGTGTTTGCTAGGGAGATTCTAGATGGCTGTGTGGATGTTCCTGGATGGGAGCATACTGAAAAATGATATGGAAGCTCCCGACCCTTCTACTATAGCTTGCCTCATGCACTCCATATTAAATTTGGCTGTTCATTTGTCATATCCTTTCTTATAAATATGTAATCATAAGTGAGGTGTATACTCAAGTACTGTGGGTTGCTCTAGCAAAGCAGCCAAACTTGATAAATCAATGAAACCACAATTTATAGTTGTTTGGCTGAAATTAGTTATCATAACCTGAGGATTGCAAATAGCGTGTGTGTGTGTGTGTGTGTGTGTGTGTGTGTGTGTGTGTGTGTGTGTGTGTGTGTGTGTATTGGTGCATATATGTACATGTATATGTATATATATGTATATATATAATATATATAGTTTCTTTTGGGGGGTTGACTAAATCCTCAACCTGGAGATCTGACACTATCTCTAGATCAATATGATCAGCAGTGAAGCCAATGAAAGGACAGCTAGTGGAATTCAGCAGCTGAATTACTTGATTGGTGTCTAGTGACCAAAAATAAATGAACCCACCAGGCATGTAGGGAGGCTATGAATAAAGAGTAGAGAATAGGAACAACAGCATTTTGAGGTTTCTTCTTTTTTTTATTTTGTTTTCATCAGTCATTGGGGCTTGAACTATGGGCATGGGCACTGTCACTGAGTTCTTCAGCTTAAGGCTAGTGCCCTATCACTTAAGCCACAGCGCCACTTCTGGTTTTCTGGTGGTTAATTGGAGATAAGAGCCTGACAACTGCCCTGCCTTATAGGATTGAGGCGGTGCATGAGCTTTTTTTCTTAAGCCTTAAAATGTGAGACTCTATTTAGATTTTTTAAAAAATTTTGGTCCCCAAGACTTGTTTTCAGTTATTTTTCCTTGGAAACATTGGCTATTCTAGCCAATGATTACAGTTTTCTAAAGTAGTTTATTTTCACCTTTGTTCTTTCTCAGTTGATGTGTGTGTGTGAGTGTGTGTGTGTGTGTGTGTGTGTGTGTGTGTGTGTGTGTGTGTGTGTGTGTGTATTGGGGCTCAAAATCATGGACTTCTACTATTGTTTGGCTTTTATTCTTTAGCTTAGATTTTTTTCACTCAAGGCTGGTGCCACATCACTTGAGCTGAATCTCCACTTCTGGTCTTCTGGTGGTTAATTAAACATAAGAGTCTCAGATTTATCTGCCCGGTGAAGCTTTGAACTTCATCCCTCTGATCCTGAGTATCTGGGATTATAGGCATGAGCTACCAGAGATCATCTTCATTTGCTTTTATTAGCTGATTTCTCTAGTTACTATACAAACAAAACAACTGGCCCCACCTTCTTTTTAGTTTCTGTCTATTCTTTTGTTCTCCTAGTATTATTGCATTGCTTTATTTTTCTCACTTCTTTCTGATGTTCTCTGAATGATTTCTATTTTGCCATAAGTAGATTCAATATCTCAGAGTTACTTTTCTTGTCATTTCAGTTTTCTTATGCAATCAGGAATGTATTATTTAATTAAGGAATTTATGGGAGAAACGTAAGTTAAACAGATGCTAAAAGCAAAAAGAATAATGAAAAACTCTCACTAAAATGATGTGTAGAGCATCTTGCCAAAGCGTGTTGATGGAGTATGATTTGGTTAGCACTCAGGTGAAGGTCCTTCCCTGAGCCATGAATCTCCACTTTCGTGCTTTCAGTCACATTCATAGTTTGTCATTGATACATTAGAATATGGAAAATAGAAAACTCATGCCTTATATATATATTTTAAATTTAATTTTATTTTATTTGTGAACATACTGTACTGAGGAGTTACAATTACATGGGCAGGATAATGCGTACATTTCTTACCAAGCATTGCAGCCTCCTCCTTTGTTTACCCTTCACATCCCTTCCCAGCATCCCCCCTCCCCCCCAAATCCCAATCCTAATCCTTCTCCTTCCACCTCTTCCCCCCCCCCCGCACCGACTTTGTAAAGTTCGTTTTGGACATGACAACTTGTACTTCTCATTGTTGCAACAGGTCCACCTGTATCCTTAAACAACTGGTTTTCCCCCATCTCCTCCACAAGTTATACTGACATCAAATATAGTGAAAGCAGGGGTTATACTGTGGGGGATGGACATACAAAACAACAAAGAGATAATCTTATAAATGCGTTAGAAACACATGCATAAAATAAAAACAATATTAAAATACATATCTAAAGGTTCATTTTCCTGACATCACATTATCTGACCTTTTCCACTTGACTCATACATCTAATAGATATTACAAATAAGGGAAACCATGGGACCTATGTTTCTTTGGGCCTGGCTTGCTTCACTTAGTATAATTTTTTCCATTTCCTAACAAATGGGGCAATGTCATTCTCTCTGATGGAGGCATAGAATTCCATTTTGTATATATACCACATTTTCTTGATCCATTCATCTACTGAGGGGCATCTGGGTTGGTTCCATATCTTAACTATGGTAAATAATGCTGCAATAAACATAGTTGTGCTGGTAGCTTTAGTGTGGTCTTGTTTGTAAACATTTGGGTAAATCCCAAACGTGGGATTGCTGGGTCATAGGGGAGTTCTATGTGAAGTCTTTTGAGGAACCTCCATACTGCTTTCCAAAGTGGTTGAACAAGTTTACATTCCCACCAACAATGAAGTAAGGTTCCTTTCTGTCCACATCCCCTCCAGCATCTGTTGTTGTTAGAGTTCTTGATTTTTGCCATTCTAACTGGAGTGAGGTGATATCTCAATGTTGTTTTGATTTGCATTTCTTTTATGGCTAGGGATGTTGAACATTTCTTCATGTGTCTATTGACCATCCTTCTTTCTTCTTCAGAGAAGTTTCTCTTTAAGTCTTTCGCCCACTTATTTATTTGGAAGTTGTTTCTTTGAGGATTTGTTGTTGCGGAGTTTAATTTTTTGAGTTCCAAGTATATTTTAGATATGAGACCATGTCTGTTGTATGGCTAGTAAAGATCTTCTCCCAATCCGTGGGCTTTCTATTGATCTTGCTAGCTATGTCCTTTGCCCTGCAGAAGCTCTGCAACTTTATGCAATCCCATTTGTCCAACCTTTCTTTGATTTGTTGTGTTTCCGGGTCTCTATTCAGAAAATTTCAGCCTGAGCCAAGGAGACCTGGGGTTTCTCCTATTCCACAAATCTATAGAATATTTACTTTTGGCAAGATTTTTCGGTTTCAGTTTCTTTAAATGTTATCATCTTACAATAGGCACGTGACAATTCAGAGAAGTGGGGCAAAGCAGGTGTTATTATTTGAATTTATGAGATTCATTCACTGATATTTAAAGAGATGAATGGATCTTATTAAGATCAAAAGATAACATGCTACAATCAGGTCTCAAATTCAGGTTTCCTAGTCTAGAGTTCTGTAACGTTTAAATATCCATTGTTCTTGAGTTAAGGGAGACCTTGTAGGGGGATTTTTGAAATATTTTTTTATTATCTTTAAGTAGTGTACGAAGGACTTGTCAGTTCACAAAACTTGATCACAGTCAGCTCTTTAAACTGGAAAACTCCTTGGCACAAACTATATATGCCAATATGTTAATTTTTTAAAATGTTAGCTGTTCTTGAAAGTTAATTCTTTTTTTGGGGGGGAAGGTCCTGTCGTGTGGCCTGAACTCTGGACCTGGGCACTGTCCCTCATCTCTTCAGCTCAAGGCTAGCACTCTACCACTTGAGCCACAGTACCACTTCCGGCTTTTTCTTTTTGCTTATGTGGTGCTGAGGAATTGACACCAGGGCCTCATGCATGCAAGGCAAGTGCTCTACCACTGAGCCACCTTTCCAGCCCCGAAAGTGAATTGTTTTCTGAACTATATATTCAGATTTATTCTAATGACTTCTAAAAAGAGTACTGTAGTTTTATTCACCTCCAAAGAAGAAGGTAATACATGACAAGAAGCCAATGTGCTGAGTATACAAACCTTGAAGACATTAGCCATCAGAACATAAGAAGGGAGACCATTTTTATGTGTCATGTTTTAAACCCTGTTTTAGAACTTGCTTCTCCCTCCAACATGTTTTAATAAAAACCATCATTAGTTGCCATTTCTTTATATCTCAAGTGAAAAAAATATCTGAAGACCACTATGTCTGGAGATACTTTATTTGCCTCAAAGCATGGCTAATACTTTCTTTTCTCATAATACCATCATTTGAATTCAGGGCCTGGTACTGACAAGACAGTGTCCTTACTGCTGGAGCATACCATTTTTCAATGGTTACCTCAAGTCTAGACTCTCATTTTCCACCCAGGTATGTGTTTGAGCTGAGATTTTACTTTAGGATTCCTATTGTTGCTG
>NW_027203484.1:0-74960 GCF_024711535.1 Dipodomys merriami
AAGAGGAAGAAGAGGAAGATAGAAAAGACATGGGGAAAGGTAGACAGGTAAATATTAACAAAATGATTGGAAATGTGGAATGTGGCAAGTCACATTCAGTGCCTGTTGGGGCACATCGCCATACTTACCATATACACAGAGTCTGAAGACTTCATTCTTGATCATTGCTGAGTTGTATTCGATTTCCCCTGCATAGACTGTACTCATTTCTGTACTAAGATCCTTAATGCTCAAAAAGAATTCCTTTGTCACACTGAATCTGTTCTTGTATTTATCTTCAATGTCATACCAATGAGGATTGGAATCATTAGGTTTCCTCATCACTATCAGTCTGCGCTCATTCTCACGATACCAACTCCACGCTACCCTTCGGATGCTAGGGCCCAAAGGAGATGCCATTGGCAGCTGGACAGATGCCCCCACAGTCCTGTTCAATGTACAGGAAGAGCTGGCCTCTATCACAGTCTGGAAGCCTGATAAAGAAAAAGCTAACATTAGTAGAAGAAACTGTGGAGTGAGCAGCACAGTATAAAAACACATCACACTGATCTGGTATTTACAAAGAGAAAATCATCTCTAGTTCATGGCTGTGGAAACAAAGATGCAGAGGTATTGGTCTTGCCTACAATGTAGCAACTTTGACCCTGCTCATATTTACCACAGTCCTAGAGTCCTGTTCTTCTTGGGGCAGGCACCAAACATGACCTTGGTGTAAAAATCCCAGAAAGCCAGGTGCCGTGCCTCACACTGTAATCTAGCAATTCAGGCGGCTATGATCTGAGGATCACAGTTCAAAGAGAGGAGCAAGTGTGGGTTGAGGGAAGGCATGAAACAAGAATTTGGTGTTAGGCAGGTAACTCTACTTCCAACAGCAGTGAATAGGCAACAGGACCTTGGTTCAAGTTGGTCATGTTACCATGAGCTCAATCATACTACTTGAATTCTGTCTTAAATTTTTCTGCATCCGATGAATTACCCCATCTTTTTTTTTTTTTTTTTGGTCCTTTGTGGGTCTGAACTCTGAGCCTGAGCGCTATCCCTCAGCTCTTCAACTCAAGGCTAGTGCTCTACCACTTGAGCTACAACGCCACTTTCGGTTTTGTGGTGGTTTATTGGAGATAAGAGTTTCACAGACTTGGGGCTGGGAAGGTAGCTCAGTGGTAGAGTGCTTGCCTTGCAATGCATGAGTACCTGGGTTCGATTCCCCAGCACCACATAAGCAAAACGAAAAAAGCTGGAAGTGGCGCTGTGGCTCAAGTGGTAGAGTGCTAGCCTTGAGCTGAAGAGCTAAGGGACAGCACCCAGGCCCAGAGTTCAGGCCCCACAACCGGACCCAAAAAAAAAAAAAGTTTCACAGACTTTCCTGACCGGGCTGTCTTTGAACCGAGATCCTCAGATCTCAGCCTCCTGAGTAGCTAGGACTACAGGCGTGAGCCACCGGGGCCCAGTATTACCCCATCATCTTTAAACTCAGTCTCCCCACCAAGTATCAAGTTACTGACAAAATGCCAGCCCATGCTGACAAACACTATTTACTTGGTCCAAGGATTAATTAGAAGCAGGAAGATTCAAAACCAGAAAGCCAAGGAGATTCTCACCTTCATTAATCACCAAAAAGCTGCAGGTTTGGCTCAAGAGGTAGAGTGCCTACTTTGAACACAACAAGCTAAAGGATAATGCCCAAGCAGGCCTAGAGTTCAAGCCCTAGCACCAGCACAAAAAATAAAATAAAATAAAAATAAAAATAAAGCCAGGCACCGGTGGCTCAGGCCTGTAATCCTAGCTACTCAGGAGGCTGAGATCTGAGAACCATGGTTCAATGCCAGCACAGACAGGAAAGTCAATGAGACTCTTATCTCCAATAAACCACCAGAAAACAGAAGTGGCACTGTGGTTCAATTGGTAGAGTGCTTGCCTTGAGCTGAAGACCTGAGGGACAGTGCCCAGGCCCAGAGTTCAAGCCCCAGGACCTAAATAAATAAATAAATAAATAAAATATAAAAAACTACGATTAAAAAATAGGCACCCAGCTTCCATTTGCATCTGTGTCCTTCAGTATGAATCATTCTCTCCTTCGGGCACTTCACAGTCACTTTGAGTTCCAGAAAGCACAAGATGTTGGTTTATTTATTTATTTATTTTGTCCAGTTCTGGGTCTTGAAATCAGAACCTGTGCACTGTCTCTGAGCTTCTTTGGTTCAAGGCTAGTGCTCTACCACTTGAGTCACAGTGCCACTTCCAGCTTTATCTGCCCATGTGGTGCTGAGGAATGGAGCCCGGGGCTGCATGCATGGGCGGCAAGCTCTCAGCCACTGAGCCACCTTCCCAGCCTCAGTTTTAGAGATAAGCATGGATGAAAAAGTCCTACTGCCCCTCAAACAAGCAGAGCCTTTCCTAGTCATCTTCAACAAGAGATAAGACTGCTCTAAAGGAAGAGAAGAGCCAAAAACTCCAGACAAACCTCCTGACACCTTACAGGCAGCAGCTGCCTGATAGGTCAGGTAGTCTGACAGGCAACAGTGGCTTGTTTAAGTGATAAAGGGGTAACCTATCTGAACCTCAGGGAACAAAGACTTAGTTAATGGTCCTCCAGCCATGAGTCAGTGAGAATGCTTGATGATCACGCCCATCTCTTTCCCTCTGCTCCCGTTCTCCATTTATTTAAACCTATAGCTCATGTCAGTACCCCAAAGACAGCTGATGATGCACTGAAGTGCTTGCTGTCTTCGCTGGGCTGCCTCATAGTAAATCCCTTTTCTCGGCCCCTCACCATTATTGGAGAGTAGCCATTCCAACATGTAGAATTCTAAGAGTTTGGGGTTTTCAAACATGTTCTTCATAAACTCAGTAGTTCCTGAATCTGCTTCACAGCCTGAAATGTGTTGACAATAACAGATTTTATGCTGGGCACTGTAGCTCAGGCCTGTAATATTGGCTAGTCAAGAGGCTGAGATATGAGGATCATGGTTCAAAGCCAGCCTGGGCAGGAAAGTCTGTGAAACTCTAGGCCCCAGTCAATAGTTCTTTTATCTAAGCTGATTTTCATCAAAATAGGAAAGAATAACCTATGTACATAAGTGCTCCTGGTCCCTCCACTCCTCAGCCTCACACTCCTCAGAGTGTGTTTCCTTAACCTCCTAAATATCCCCGTGACTAGGTGTGATCGGCTTTCCCCCTTCTCTGCTGGTTGAACAAGGAATTGGTTTACAGCTGAGGAAACAGGCTCTGAAAAGATATATCTACTGGTCCCAGGGCATACATAGGCCCAGGGTGCATAGCCAAAATGTGGCAGGACAGTAAGTCTGACTGCAGAGCTCAGCCCTTTTCAATTATAAGAAGGCTGGCAGGCAAGACAAGTCCAAGTTTGGTTCACCTGTAGCAGCATCCTTACCACACATCACACCCCTGCCATCATTAAATACAGCTGCGAGCTGTGTCTACTTATGTGAGCACACAATACTGATCACCAAATGGAGGAAGCAGGCTGGTGGAAAGTACAGGTCAAACAGACACATAGAAGACACCAGAGAGCCAAACAATGCTCTTAGAATTGTAGTCCTGCCACACTCTGAGCTCAACCCCAGCTTTCTGCCCTCCACCCCACAGCCAACTCCTCAGCCTCTGCCCAAATAACTCCCAGGGCAGCCATGCCTGCTCTGCTACTCACCCACGAAGAGAAAAACTCTCAGCAGTAAGACTTGGATGGAGAGCCAGCAGCTTCTTCTGCCTGACAAGGCCATTGCTGTGAGGTAAAACCTTGTCTCCCTGGGCACTGGTAGCTCAGAAGACCATGGTTCTAAGCCAGGAGGAGCAGAAAACTCTTCAAGCCTCTCATCTCAAGCTAATCATCAAAATTTCAGAAGTAGGTCTGTAGCTCAAGTTAGCCTTGAATAAAAAAGGGACGTGAGAACACAATATCCTAAATTCAAGCCCACTATCACTCACACTCACACAAAAGAGGAAGAAAATCCTTAGCTCGGACTCTGCCCATCTGCCCCCACATCCTTGTTTCCTTATAACTGGAGTCAAAGGAAACTTTAACAAACCAAAAAATCATGGATAAGGGACAAGAGAGGGATTGGGAAGTGAAGAGAATATGATCAAAATAAATTGTTCACATGTGTGAAATGTCATAATGAAACACATTGTTTTTGGAACATGTAAATTTTTTTTACAAGATGAATGAAATCCCCCTGAGGAGCCTGAGGCCTAGTGACTCCATCTTGAGCTAGCGATCATCTTCTGAGGTATGACTTATGCAGCCGACCATGAGCCCAGCCTGGACATGAACAGAAGAAACTGTTCCTGGACGACCAGGAACAAAAACAATCCTTGGGAAAACCGCAGGCAGGTTCTGGAGGTCGTGGTGACCCAGCTGTCAGGCCACAGTTGGGGTTTGAGAAAGGAACCCTGCAGATCAGCATGTATCTCCTTGAGACTCCCCTGTGGTGCCAGCCAACCAGTTTAAAGTACATCAGCCCTTTGATCTAACCAACAATCTGTTTGTCCTCCTTTCCTGCTTTGTAGTGCGCCAATCATAGTATAGAATTGTGTTATGATTTTCCCGCGATGTGTAATAATTTGTTATAAGATGCTATGATGTATGCAAAGTCCCTGCCTTCCCTAAAAAATGTATAAAAGTGCTATCATCCTGGGCTCAGGGCCTCTTAGGTCACCGGTTACCAAGGTTACCTAGTGCAAGGAGGAGGAGTACCGAGCTCAAGCTTGTAATAAATGACTCTTTTGCCTTTACGTTGGTCTTAGTCTCTGGTGGTCTCCGGGGGGAGGGGGGTGTCTCGAGTCCAGGTCCTTCACCCCCACAAATAGGACTTTTGTCTGACACTAGGAATAAATCATGCTGACCTTGGAATGTTTGTGAAACATAGGAAATATACAGATGAATAAAATCACTTGCTACACACCTCACAAAGCTAGCCACTGTAAGTATTCTTGGCTAGCAATGAAGTAGACAAACTTACCCTTTTAGGAGGAAGAAATTTCCAGGTAGTCCTACCAGCTGTAAGAATAGGGCCTGGGGAATGTATTGGAATTTGGATCCAGGCAGACAAGTGGGGCTATCTGAACCAATAACTGGAAGCCCTGAAGGAAGTCAGGGAAGTGTCTATACAGGGCCTGCATGGCCAGGGGCAGACCTTACACATGCTAGGCAAGCATTCTACCACTAAGCCACATTCCCAACCTTCTGAGATTCTTTTCATTGTTGTTGGTCTTGGGCCTGAATTCTGGGCCTGGGCGCTGTCCCTCAGCTCTTCAGCTCAAGGCTAGCACTCTACCACTTGACCAACTGGGCCACTTCCAGTTTTCTGGTGGTTAACTGGAGATAAGAGTCTCATGGACTTTCTTGCCCAGGCTGGTTTTGAACCCAGATCCTCAGATCTCAGCCTCCTGAATAGGTATTGTGCCCAGATAAGGATCCCCAAAGAACACCAAGGAGTCGATTCCAATACAAGTACATGAGAGTCATTTATTGCAAGCTCCAGCCTGGACTCACAACCATCCCCAACACAGTGGATCTGAGTTGAGAACCCTGACCCTTCCTCTAGCAGGGTTTTCATAGGGTTTTTAGGGACTTCTATGGTCATTGCAACAACTTAACAAATCATATCACACCGCGGGAAAATCATAAAATAAAAGAGGATGAGCGTAACCAGTGGTGGGAACCAAACAGGTACTGGGGATTGGCTGGTTCATGGGGTTGATGCTCTTCAAAATGACTGGCTAATGCAGATGGTCTGAACCGCGACAGAGTGGTCTTCAACATCCAGGAACATCTGGAACTTTGGGTTTTTCCTGTCACCTGCTGATTAGCTATAGTTAGTGGAATTTACCATAAAGAGGTTTGGTTGTTCCTGGAATTTGTGCCCAAGAGGATCAAGGGGAGTTGCGGACACCTTTCCTGGACAAGATGGAATCCGAACCTAAAATTGCTATATGTTGTTCAGGCTTCACACTAGGATTACAGGAGTGAGCCACCAGTGCCTGACCCCTCTGAGATTTTTTTTTTTGGGGTCCAGTTGTGGGCCTGAACTGTGGGCCTGGACACTGTCCCTAAGCCCTTCAGCTCAAGCCTAACACTCTACCATTTCCGGATTGTTTTTTTTCCTGCTTATGTGGTACTGAGGAATTGATCCCAGGGCCTCATGCATGCAAGGCAAGTGCTCTACAGCTGAGCCACCTTCCCAGCCCCCCTCTGAGATACTTATCACCAATTAATAAACAAAAAGCCAGGAGTAGAAGTCTGGCTTGCCATGAACAAAAAAGCCAAGCAAGAGCACAAGGTGCTTAGTTCAAGTACTGCCACAAAAAGAAAAAAAAAGACTATATGAAAATTAATCTGGGGCTGGGAATGTGGCTTGGTGGTAGAGCACTTTGCCAAGCATGCATGAAACCCTGGGTTCCACATAAACAGAAAAAGCCAGAAGTGGTGCTGTGGCTCAAGTGATAAAGTGCTAGCCTTGAGCAATAAAGGAAGGTCAGATACAGTGCCCAGGCTTTGAGTTCAAGCCCCAGGACTGGCAAAAACAAAAAACAAAAATGAAAATGAATCTGCCTGGCTACTCTTAAAATTAACAATAACCCTTACCCTAAATGCATCTTGAAACTTGAAGTATTAGCAATATTGTATGATGTCATCACAAACCATAAGATAGGAAAATAATTCATGGATGTGGATAGCTCATAATTTAAAGATTTTTTGGTGTATGCTTTTGTTAGTGAAATGAGCTCTCTTCCCAAGCTTAGCCTACTCCCTCCCCTCTCCACAGCTTAGCATGCTCCCTTCCTAGGCAACACTAGGCCCATGTAGTAAAGACAGTAAATAAGTCCCTTTACCTTGGGATGGCACTTCTCTGGGGCAGTTACCACCATACAAGGCAGGAAGAGCCCCTTAAAGTGGCCTTCAGGTCTGGGCAGCTGCAGGTCCCCTTATCTACTATATGAACAGCCACCATAAATCCTAGTCTGCCATGATGAAGCCCCTGGGCCACCTGTCTACACCAGGGTTTCTGCCTCCTAGCCCCTTCTATCCCCTCCTAAGCCTCCTAGGTTATATAAGTCACCTCAGACAATAGCCGGTGCTTCTTCTCACTCCTCCCTTCTGAGAAGGAGTCTTGCCGGGCCCCCTTTCCTGGCAATAAAACTTTCTTCGTTCTCTGTACCTGGATGTCTGCGTGGTTTTGTCAAAGTCTAATTAATCTTTCAGCTTTAAAATATGGAAGTCAGAAGCTGCCTGAGGTACCGGTTTGCAGACCAGCTGATCGCCATGAACAGGGAAACCTACCAGCTGGGAGTCTCCAGGAGGATCCCACCCCCATCCCTCACTCTCCACCTGAGCAGAGAGGCTCCATCCCGCCAAAGCCTCCAGGCACAGGAGGCAGGACAAAGGGAGATGTCTGCAGACCACCCGCGCAGAAGCCGCCTGAGGCACTGGCGTCAGACCCACTGATCTCTACAACCCGGCGTCCCAGAGACACAGGGGGCTGCCTGCAGATCACCCGCGCAGAAGCCGCCTGAGCGTGGACACTGTGGATCCGACAGATTCGATAGAGGCAGAGACAGAAAAGAATCACACAGAGCCACCACCGCCCCGCCCAGCCCTCAATCACCCCAACTGAACTGGAATGCAACAGCAACTGACGACCTACACCACACAGAAACAACTAGCTCCAGGGTGAGTACCCCACAGGGGACAGTGTATCCCTCAAGGGAGACCAGAGCTGGAGGGAATCCCCAGACCCTGACCTAGACTCCCTACCCCAACACCCGGACCACAGAACCCACTAAAATTGGGAACTGTTCGAGAGCTCCACCAGCCCGTGGAGCACACTCCGCTGGCCAGGCTAGAGCAAGAGTGCCCCTGGAAGGGAGCTTAAATGCCCAAGCCAGGAACAGCGCCCCTGGGTCAAGACTACCAACAGTAGAAGAAATTTGAACTGTGTACCCCAGGCTGCATAACCTAGGTGGTATACATAGCAGCACAGGCCTAAGGAGCGCACTCCAGGCTGGGGCCGGAACCAGGCCTGGGGATCCAGCACCTGAACAACACAACCAACTCCTCCCAACTGAAGTCAAAAGCTGAGCATACACCTCAATAGAGGGGAGAAAAACAGGGAACAGCACTTCCCGGGAAGCACGCCTGTGACAACAAAAGACCTGGAGGCTCAGGACAAGAGAAGCCCAAACCCCACCAAAACTCCACCCATATATTCTAGGCTGGGAATTGGGCAACACAGGCTGCCAGCACCTGATAGTAAGCAGGAGCTCAGGCTGATAAGGCGGCTCAGCAATAGAGTGATAGTCTTGGATGTATGAGGCCCTGGATCTGATTCCTCAGCATCACAAAAGCAAAAAGGGTCAGAAGTGGTGCTGTGGCTCAAATGGTAGGGTGCCAGCCTTGAGCTGAAGAGCTGAGGGACAGCACCCAAACCTAGAGTTCAAGCCCACAACCAGCCCCAAACAAAAACACATCAGGAGCCCATAGCAGACTCCGGTATCTGGGAGAGTGCACCCAGAGCATCTGATCTTCCCAAGAGCACCCGTAGGAGCAAACACAAGCAGTCTAGGCTGCTCAACCCTTCCAAAGGCGGGAATTGCCAGCAATCTACAGCAGAGAGCCGAGAATCCTAAGTAGGTCAGAACAGCAGCTGGAAATAGGCTCCCAACAGAACCCAGATCAGGCACAGACTCTCTCTACCAATACAGAATCAGCAACCAAGCAAAGACAGACACACCAAAACAATATTGAAGAGCAGTCTCCTGAACCCCCATGCGAAAATCACAGAGAAAAATTACAAGGTTTACCACCACCCAGGACAGCAAGCTAACCTCAATAGCCAGCAGCCACGCAGGGGAGAGCCCCAGTGGGAGCAAAGCAGGAATGGAAGACAAAAGCTACACCCAAGGGTTGCTGGAGGCAATGACTCAAGAAATAAAGTGAGAAATTGATCAGAAATTGAAAGAGCACAAGGATGAACTATCAAAAGAGATACAGGATATCAAACAAGAGATGCATGCAAAAATAGAAGCTGCACAAACCTCAGTAAGAAGTGAGATAAACGCCAAATTAGAGGTAATGCATACTGAGATCAGTACTATGAGAACCAACATTGAATCCATAAAGGGATCCATTTCCTCGATGCAAATCACAATAGAAGCCACAGTCAACAGAGTGAATGAAATGGAAGTTAGAGTGTCAGATACAGAAGACAGAATACACCAACTGGACCAAAAAGTGACAGATATGGAAAAATCACTCAAACCAAAAAATCACTCAAACCAAAGGGAAATTCAAGAGCAAGCAGATAATGCCAAGAAATTTAACCTTCGTATAATTGGAGTGGATGAAGGTGAGGAATTCCAGAGCAAGGGAATGCAACACCTATTCAACAAGATAATCAGTGAAAATTTTCCCCACCTCAAGAAGGAGCATCTTACCTACATAACAGAAGCGTATGGAACACCCAACAAGCAAGATCCCAGGAGAAACACTTCTAGACACATTATAGTAAAAATGATAGATCTGAATAATAAGGAAACAATCCTGCATGCAGCAAAAATGAAGAAGGAGCTATACTACAATGGGAAAAAAATTACAATCACTGCAGATCTCTCCACACAAACAATGAATGCAAGAAAAGCCTGGGAAAGCACCATACGAGCCCTGAGAGCCAATAACTGCCAACCCAGACTTATATACCCGGCAAAGCTAGCATTCACATTCGATGGAGAACTGAAAACTTTTAATAGCAAAGAAAAACTAAATGAATACATAAACATTAAGCCAGCATTACAAAGAATTCTAAGAGGGGGGACACAACCTGAAGAAAGCAACCAGGAACTGGGACCTGCCCCAGACAGGCATTACTCAAAATCTAACTGAGCAAGCACAGGAGGAAAGGAAAGAAGAAAAACTTAGGAAAATGGAATGGCAGGGACAACAATGCATCTCTCTATACTTTCTCTTAATGTAAATGGGCTGAATTCACCAATTAAAAGAAAACGAACTGAGGACTGGATCAGAAAACAAGACCCACTCATCTGTTGCCTTCAGGAGACCCACCTCTCAGCCAAACATACAAACTCAGAGTGAAGGGTTGGAAAAGGATCTACCAATCAAATGCCCCCCGTAAGAAAGCAGGTGTAGCTATCCTGATATCTAACAAAATAAACTTTTCATTAAAATCAGTACGGAAAGACAAGGATGGACACTACATATTAATACAGGGAACAATCCAAGAGGAGGATATTACCATCATCAACTTATATGCCCCAAATATTGGTGCACCCAGATATGTTAAACAAACGCTCTCAAACTTACAGAATAAAATAGATCCCAATACGATAATACTAGGAGACTTTAACACACCACTCTCACCAAAGGACAGGTCTACCAACCCGAGGATTGGCAAAGAAGCTACCGAATTAAGTGAGGCCATACTTCAAGTGGAATTAACTAACATCTACCAAGTATTTCACCCTAAAACAACACAGTACACATTCTTCTCAGCAGCTCATGGAACTTTCTCCAAAATAGACCATATCATAGTTCATGCAAGGAACTTAAGCAAATACAAAGGGATCGACATAATCCCCTGTATCCTATCTGACCACAGTGGAATCAAGCTAGTTTTCAATAACAAAGCATACCACAAAAATTTCTCTAATACATGGAAATTGAACAGCACACTCCTTAGCAATGCCTGGGTAATGGAAGAAATAAAGCATTTCCTACAACTCAATGAAAATGAAAACACCTCACAAAGAAACTTGTGGGACACAGCAAAAGCAGTCCTGAGGGGCAAATTTATTGCCCTCAGTGCCCACATCAAGAGAATGGAGTCAGACCAAGTAAATAATCTCATGTTGCAATTAAAACAGCTAGAAAAACAAGAAAAAATGGAACCTAAAGTTACTAGACAAAGCCAGATAACCAAATTAAGAGCAGAGATTAACTAATTAGAAAATCAGAAAATCATAACCAAAATAAACCAAACAAAAAGCTGGTTCTTTGAAAAAATAAACAAAATTGATGGCCCGTTGGCAAGATTAATTACAAAAAGAAGAGAGGAAACCCACATTAACAGGATTAGGGATGCCACAGGAAAAATCACAACACGTACCCAAGATATCCAAACAATTCTAACAGACTACCTTCAAAAGTTATACTCTCTAAAGGAAGAAAATCTGGCAGAAATGGATGTATTTTTAGAGAAATACAAGTTGCCCAAACTGAGCAAAGAAAAAGTAAACCAATTAAATAAGCCAATATCCGATAACGAGATACAGGAAGCTATCAAAAGTCTTCCAACAAAAAAAGCCCAGGACCAGATGGATTCACAGCAGAATTCTATAAGACCTTTCAACAAGAACTAATACCCATACTCCTCAAGCTCTTCAGAGAAACAGAGAAGGAGGGAGCTATCCCAAACTCATTCTACAAAGCCAATATCACACTCATCCCCAAACCAGACAAAGACCCAACCAAAAAGGAGAATTACAGGCCAATTTCCTTGATAAACACAGATGCAAAGATCCTTAACAAGATTCTAGCTAACAGAACCCAAAAACACATAAAAAATTATACACTATGACCAGGTAGGCTTCATCCCAGAGACGCAGGGATGGTTTAACATACGTAAGTCAATAAGTGGAATCCAACACATCAACAGAGCCAAGGTCAAGAATCACATGATATCGCCGCAGATGCAGAAAAGGCCTTTGATAAAATTCAACATTCATTCATGCTAAAAGCTCTAGAGAAAATAGGAATAGAAGGAACTTTTCTAAAAACAACAAAAGCCATTTATGACAGACCAATACCCAATATTATACTTAATGGGGAAAAGCTACAACCAATTCTCCTAAAATCAGGAACAAGGCAAGGATGCCCACTGTCTCCACTCCTCTTCAATATAGTCCTGGAACCCTTAGCCACGGCAATAAGGCAAGAAAAAGATATTAAAGGGATCCGCATAGGGAAAGAAGAAGTTAAACTATCCCTTTTTGCAGACGACATGATACTATACCTTCACGATGCCAAAAACTCCATCCCCAAACTCTTAGAAATCATAAATCACTTTGGCAAAATAGCAGGATACAAAATAAACCCACAAAAATCAGTTGCCTTCCTGTACACTGACAATGTACAAGAAGAGAGGGAAATAAAGGGAGCAACCCCATTCACAATAACCTCCCAAAAAATAAAATATTTAGGAATTAACCTAACCAAAGATGTAAAAGAACTATTTAATGAAAACTATAAAAAGTTAAAGAAAGAAATTGCAGAAGACACTAGGAAATGGAAAGACCTCCCATGCTCTTGGTTAGGCCGACTTAATATAGTAAAGATGGTAATACTTCCAAAACTAATATACAAATTCAATGCAATTCCTATTAAAATCCCAATGACGTACATCACTGAAATACAGAAAACAGTCCAAAAATTCATATGGAACAACAAAAGACCTAGAATAGCCAAAACAATTCTAGGGGATAAACACAATATGGGAGGGCTATCCATGCTGAACTTCAAAATCTACTACAGAGCTATAATAACAAAGACAGCATGGTACTGGCACAAAAACAGACCCGAAGACCAATGGAACAGAATAGAAGATCCAGAAATAAATCCACAGGCCTACAGGCAGCTGATATTCGACAAAGGAGCCAAAGTCATACAATGGAAGAAACACAGCCTCTTCAACCGCTGTGGGCGGCCACATGCAGAAAACTAAAAGTGGACCCCAGCCTATCACCATGCACCAACATCAACTCAAAATGGATTAAAGACATTAACATTAAACCTGAATCTCTGAAACTACTACAGGACAGAGTAGGAGAAACACTTGAACTAATAGGCACAGGAAGGAACTTCCTGAACAGAGTCCCAGGGTCACAACAAGTTGGAGAGAGACTCGACAAATGGGACTACCTTAAAATAAAAAGCTTCTGCACAGCTAAATCTATCGCAACCAAGCTAGAAAGACAACCAACTAATTGGGAAAAAATATTTACCAGCAATATATCAGACAAGGGATTAACATCCTGTATATACAGGGAACTCAAGAAACTAATCCCTCCCATACCTAACAAACCAATTACTAAATGGACAAGGGACTTCTCAAATGAAGAAATAAAAGTGGCAAAGAAACACATGAGGAAATGTTCATCATCCCTGGTGGTGAAGGAAATGCAAATAAAGACAACCCTGAGATACCACCTTACCCCAGTCAGAATGGCCCACATCCACAAATCAGCCAACGACAAATTCTGGAGGGGATGTGGAGAAAGAGGAACCCTATTACACTGCTGGTGGGAATGTACACTTATACAACCACTTTGGAAAGCAGTCTGGAGGGTCCTTAGAAAGCTAAAGATTGACCTCCCTTACGACCCAGTCATACCACTTCTAGGCATCTACCCTGAACAACAGGAACCAATATTCAAGGACACGTGTACCTCCATGTTTATTGCAGCACTGTTCACAATAGCTAGGATATGGAAACAACCCAGATGCCCCACCACAGATGAATGGATCCAAAAATTGTGGTATCTATACACAATGGAATATTATGCAGCCATTAGAAATGACAAAATAATGGCATTTGCAGGGAAATGGATGGAGCTAGAAGGAATCATGTTGAGCGAGGTAAGCCAAGAGCGAAGAGACAAACGGTACATGGTCTCCCAGATAAGTGGATGCTAAATCCAAAATGTTAGGTGATACGACAAAACTAACAGGACTTAAGAAACAAAGAACTCCCACTCATCTGGTCAAACCACTACTAAATATCCCCATGCTGCTGCTCACATGTATGGTGTATATGTGTACACCATTATATGTTATAGACTGTGATAGACAATTTGCTCCAGGAAAGTTAGAATGAACTTGTGACTTTAAATGAGCATCATTATTCCACAATACTGTGAAATTCCAGAAATTATGTAATCACTTAATCACAATCAAAAAAAAAAAAAAAAAAGAACCTTGGGGAAGGGAGGGAGGGAAGCGATGGTAGGGGGAAAACAATGGAGGGGGTAACAATGTTCAAGAGGAAGTGTACTCATTACCTCACTCATGTAACTGTAACCCTCTGTATAGTATCTTTACAATAAAAAAAAATAAAATAAAATATGGAAGTGAAAAAAAAAGGAAGGAAAGAATGGAGGGAGGGATGAAGGGAGGGAGGGAAAGAAAGAGAGAGAGAGAAAGGAAGGAAGGAAGGAAGGAAGGAAGGAAGGAAGGAAGGAAGGAAGGAAGGAAGGAAGGAAGGAAGGAAGGAGAAGGACTGGGAATGTAGCTCAGTGGTAGAGTGCTTGCCTACCATACGTGAAGCCCTGGGTTCCATTCCTCAGTACCACATTAAAAAAAAAGAAAAAGCTAGAAGTGGCTCATGTGGTAGAATACTAGCCTTGAGCAAAAGAAACTCAGGGACAGTGCCCAGGCCCACCCTGAATTCTGCTGGCAGACCTAATCTCTGCTCTGGATTGCAGCGCCAGGGCAGTAGGTGAGGCACCTCCCACTTCTGGCCCCTCGGTATAATAAGGGTCTCCAAGGAGCCAGAGGGCACCATTTTCTATCTTTCCTCATGAGAACTTGGCCTTGTCAACTCTGCTGGCAATAAATCTTTTCTTCTACTTGACTTCTGTCGGCCTGGTCTTTTGGATTACTTTCTTTGGGTTACTTTCTACCTTGGTTTACATTTGCTCCTTCAAGTTCAACCCCTAGGACTAGCAAAGGAAAAATAAAATAAAATGTAGAAGTCACAAATCAAGTAATATATATTTCATGGGATTGCACAACCAGAATCCCTCTTCCTCCTTGCCTCCTCTCCCTCATTCCTTCCATTTCCCCCTTTCTTGGTTTCTTGAAATCATTTACTGTGGGAATCTTAGAGCCCATGGGGACGGAACTGGTGGCAGATTTGACTGTGTGCTTGAAGTATGGAAACGAATGGAAAACCACTGGCTGAATGTTTTTTATATCCTATGTCTAAAAGACACAGGCTTATGAGTATTTTACCTTTTGAGTTCATTCTTGTCAAAAGACAGAGCCCCAGTATGTACTTATCTTAATGAAGAAATCTCACTGCTTAAGTATGTCCTGATTTTTTTTTTGTCTTCTAACCCTGGGAATGTGCTTTTTTGTCTAGTTTCCTGTAACTCCTTCAAGTTTGCCTTGAGCTAGCAAGATTGGGGAAAGAACAGCAGCTTAACCATATCCATCAGTTAAATTTGTTACAGTGGTAATTTGAATCTTAATTATTTAATACACAATATTCTGAGATATCACTTACATGGGCATCTTCTAATTCATTGCCCCAAAATCTGCTGGCTAGAATTGGCAATTTAGGGCATTATATATATTTTATAATTATTGATTCTTATTTACTTGTTGTCTTCCTTTAAAACAAATTTTTTAAAAATTTATTGTAAAAATACCGTAGAGAGGGGTTACAATTATATGGGCATGGTAATGAGTACATTTCTTACCAAGCATTGTTGCCTCCTCCTTTGTTTCCCCATTCCATCACTTCTCACCATACCCCCGCCCCCTTGCCCCCCCACCCCCACCCCCCACCCCCACCCCCGCTCAAAGTTGTGAAGTTTGTTTTTCAACATAACGACTTGTACATCTGATTGTTGCAATGGGTCCAGCTGTATTCCTATAAAAAAAATTTTTTTTGCATTATAAATTTTGGCTCTCTAGAAGTTTGAGAATGTGTGATAAGGTGGCCAGATACCAATTTGTTTAAGAAAAAAAGGACACTGTGTGTAGAAAAGCATACACACACATACACACACACACACACACACACATACACACACACACAAACACATACACATATATACATATATATACGTACATACATATATATATATATATATATATATATATATATATATATATATATATATATAATTTGTCAGTCATGGGGCTTGAACTCAGAGCTTAAGTACTGTCCCTGAGCAACATTTTGCTCAAGAACAGTGCTCTACCATTTTGAACTATAGCTCCCTTCCAGCTTTTTTTTTTTTTTTCTCAGTCATGAGTCTTGAACTCTGGGCCTGGACACTGTCCCTCAGCTCTTCAGCTCAAGGCTAACATTCTACCACTTGAGCCACAGCACCACTTCCTTTTTTTTGGTGGTTAACTGGAGATAAGAGTCTTACAACGCTCCCTGGTGGTCTAGTGGTTAGGATTCTGCATTCTCACCACCACGTCCCGGGGTTCAATTCCCAGTCAGGAATTTCTTCTGGGGCTAGGAAGGTGGCTCAGTGGTAGAGCACTTGCCTTGCATGCCTGAGGCCCTGCGTTCGATTCCTCAGCACCACATAAGCAAAAAAAAAGAAAAAAGCCGGAAGTGGTGCTGTGGCTCAAGTGGTAGAGCACTAGCCTTGAGCTGAAGAGCTGAGGGACAGCACCCAGGCCCAGAGTTCAGGCCCCTCAACCGGACCAAAAAGAAAAAAAAAAAGAGTCTTACAGACTTTCTTGCCTGGGCTGGCTTCAAATCAGAGGCCTCAGAATTCAGCCTTCTGAGTAGGTAGGACTACATCTGTGAGCCACCAGGGCCTGGCTTGGAAATGATTTTTTGTTGTTATTAATTTTACTTACCTATGCTATTGAGCTTCAGTGTGCTACTTCTGCCACCTGCGTATTTTTAGGGTGCTATAGAAATACTGAAAAGAAGCATGGGAATTCAGAAGGCAATTGTAACTAAGAACGAGAGCTTCACAAGTATTAAGATTACACCAGGCAGCTGGTGGCTCACGCCTGTAATCCTAGCTACTCAGGATGCTGAGATCTGAGGATCACAGTCAAAACCAGCCTGGGTAGGAAAGGCCATGAGACTCTGATCTCCAGTAAAACACTAGAAAACTGGAAATGGTGCTGCAGCTCAAGCTGTTGATTGCTTACCTTGAACTGGAGTGCAGAGAAAGTATTAGGATTGCAATTAGATGAAAGATAGGGACACTTGGATCTTTTACATTAATCTTGCTTTCAATAGATGTCACAACAAACATCCAGGTCAGCCAAAAATACTTTGCTGCTAATAAAAGAGGCTTACTTGTGGTGACCTAACAAACAATCATGATATTGCTTTATTTTTGTGTCCAAAAACACACTAGTTAACTAAGCAGGATAGCAATGGTAACTCTGAAGTAGCAAGGTTTCAGGTGCCTTACATTACTCTGTACCTTGCTTGGTATGTGGCTTCTATTTTCAAGATCACAAAAAGGCTACAGGAACTCCAGCCATCAGCTATATGTTCTAGACAGGAGAAAACAGCAGAAGGCAGCGCAAGTTTCCCACAAGCCCCATATGAAATTGCTTACCTTTAGTTGCTTTTATCCTTAAGCACATCTCTACCAAACACAAGTTAGGAAGTGAGGGGGTTGATGATGAGCAGGAGTTTTTGTTTTGGTATTCTTAATTAAATATGTATGTTTGAGCATGCACATGGCTTATCTTATACGAATATACATCGTTAGGAAGGGATCTGGAAAAAATTATGCTACATGAAGAGAGTCAGGTTCAGGCAAAGGGCACATATTTTCTCTCAAATGTGGAAGTTAGATGCAAATTATACATCTATGTAAACATATACATATAGACACAAACACATTGACTGAAGTATATAGTATATGCCCTTCAACAATGATCTTACACTTTAACAAAATGAATACGAGGAAGTTGGAAATTGTGTTGTTGGAGGAAAGGTAAAGTCAAGGGGAGCAGGATCAGACAAATCAAAATGGGAAGAGTGGGCAAATGTAGTCATAATATTCATGTACATATAAGAAAATGGAGCCAGGTAAACTGAGGGGAAGCATGGGGGTGGGAGAGATGAGGAAGAAGGGTGGAAGGGGTGGCATCCATCAAAATGCTTTGTCCTCCTAAACTGGCATCTTGAATTGAGACCTCTTTGTACAACTACTTAAAGATATACATATAGGGCTGGGAAAGTGGCTCAGTGGTAAGAGAACTTGCCTTGCATTCATAAGGCCCTGGGTTCGATTCCTCAGCAGCACATAAGCAAAAAGTAAAAAGCCAGAAGTGGTGCCATGGCTCAAGTGGTAGCATGCTAGCCTTGAGCTGAAGAGCTTTGGGACAGCACCCAGGTCCAGAGTTCAAGCCCCACGACTGCACCCCCCCAAAAAAGATATACATATATATGTACATATCTATATTTTTATTACAAGTACAATTTCAAGATCAAAGTACACTGGATAGTTACAATTTCGAGAAGCTATCACTTGTCCCCCAAACTGGCTGCTTATGTTTACATTCCCATGCACCCTCTAGGAGCGTTCCCATTTTCTCACAGCCTTTCCAGTACTGACTGTCATCACCCAATTTGATGGATATATGACATTTAATAAATAAAGGCTGATAATGTGGAGTTGGTTTGTGGGGAGGAGCTGGGGAGTGATTTTGGTTTGTTTGTTTTTTCTGCTGCTACTCCTGGGGCTGGAACTCAGGGCCTGGCTTAGGCTCTGACCCTGAGCTCTTTTTTTATTTTTTGGTCAGTCATGGGGCTTGAACTCTGGGCCTGGGTGCTGTCCCTCAGCTCTTCAGCTCAAGGCAAGCACTCTACCCCTTGAGCCACAGCACCAACTTCCAGTTTTCTGGTGGTTAACTGGAGATAAGAATCTCATGGTTTTCCTGTATGGGCTGGCTTTCAATCTCATTCCTCAGATCTCAGCCTTGTGAGTAGCTAGGATTACAGGCCTGAGCCACCGGGGCCAAGCTTGTCCCAGAGCTCAAGGCTAGAGCTCTACTACTTGGGTCACAGGCATTTTTTGTTGTGTTTTGTTTTGTTTTATGGTTGTGGGGCTTGAACTCTAGGCCTGGGCACTATCCCTGAGCTCTTGAGCTCAAGGCAAATGCTCTACCACTTGATCCCTCAGCACCACTTCCAATTTTCTGGTGGTTAATTGGAGATAAGTCTCATGGATGTTCCAGCCTTGGCTGGCTTTGAACCGAGATCCTCAGATCTCAGCTGCCCGAGTAGGCACCAGTATCCGGCTAGGCTTTTTCATGTTTAGTTAAAGATGAAGGTCTCACAGACTTTCCTGCCAAGGCTGTCTTCAAACTGTGATCTTCAGATCTCAGCATCCTGAGTAGCTACGTTTATAAGCATGAGACACTAGCATCCAGCTGTCTGATTTTTTAATATACACTGATGGCTAAAATCTTCCTTTTTAGAACTTTCTTTGTTGTCTCACACTGGCTCTGTTGTGTTCTAAATTCATTTTCATTTAATTATAGAAATTTTTAATTTTCCTCCTTGCATTCTTCAATGGCATCATCGATTATTTAAAAGTGTATAGTTGAATTCAATCTCTATGGGCTTAAATAGTTTCTGTGATTTCTCATTTAATTATTTTACTAATAGTTTTTTGTTGTTGTTGTTGTTGTTGTTGTGTGGCTTGAGCTCTGGACTTGGGTGCTGTCCCTGCGCTCTTCAGCTCAAGGCTATCACTCTACCGCTTGAGCTACAATGCCACTTCTGGTTTTCTAGTGGGTTATTGGAGATAATGGCAGCCAGGCATTTAGAAACAATGCCATGTCTGGTTTTCTAGTGGTTTATTGGACTTTCCTGCCCGGGCTGGCTTTGAACCATGAGCCTCAGATCTCAGCCTTGTGAGTAGCTAGGATTCTAGGTGTGAGCCACCAGCACCCAGCTGCTATTGGTTTCGTTATTTTATTTCCCTAGCTCTGGAGACTACTTGCCTTTTTGTAAAATAAGGACTTTATAGGACTTCATGTCCTGAATCTTGCTGAGGAAGATTATGCACCTTACCTCAGAGAAATAGAACAAATACTTGGAAATGGTGTTTGCTAAAAAGCACCAACTCCTTACTCAGGCCCATGGCTTACTAAAAGCAGGAGAAAGGCTTGGCATCCTCTCTCCATCCTGTACCTGGTGCTGCTCTGAGCCATTTTCTCCTGTAGTCACCTTTAGAGCCATTTGGGTTCCAGGAAGGACAAGAGGGATAGATACTGTCTGACAACACTCAAAGCTACACCTCAGGCACTAAAGACATTCTTACTCTTCTGTTGACCATGCTCCTGCAGATCAATTCTTAGATATTGGTAAAAGCAGCCATATCTGATCCAGTTCCTCCTGTATTTAATTCTCATATCTTACCCGAAAAACAGGCTGAAATGCTTTCTTGGCCTCTTCCTGTTTTTTGCCTATGTCATCCCCACTTTCTGTCCAACATGTTTATCCATCCTATTTTAGAAGCTAGCCACACATGACATGTTGGAACCTACTGAGACAGGATAAACTAGGGAAAATGAGTCATGTGAAATGGCAGCCAGGCATGTAGAAACAATGTACTTAGAAACATAGAATCACTATCTTCTTTCTAATCTTTCACTAGCTGCAAAGTTAATATGAGGGAAAACAAAAAGAGCAAGAACAGTTTGTTTGTTTTTTTTAATCTGACCTTGATTTCTGGCCCAAAACAATTAATGTGCTCTAAAATCTGAGATGCATATATGTATATCTATGCACACACACACACAAACACACACACACACATACACATACACACACACACACACACACACACACACACACACACACACACACACACACACACACACACATATACATATTCCTTCCTAAAAGAGATGCCCAAACATAATGGTCATATATTTAAAGTACTGGTTAGTCTCAGAAACTATGAGCCCAAGCAGTAAAAGTGTAACATCAACAGCAATAAAGAGGGCTGGGAAGGTGGCTCAGTGGTAGAGCGCTTGCCTTGCATGCATGAGGCCCTGGGTTTGATTCCTCAGCACCACATAAGCAAAAAGAAAAAAGACAGAAGTGGTGCTGTGACTCAAGTGGTAGAGCACTGGCCTTCAGCTGAAGAGCTGAGGGACAGCACCCAGGCCCAGAGTTCAGGCCCCATGACTGGACCCAGAAAAAAAAAATAACAAAAAAGTGCAATAAAGAGCAAAAACTAAGCTCTTATCTATACATAACTTTAAGTCAGACTGTTGTCAGAAAACTGGATCTCCCTTTGAGCCATCCACACTCCATTAGAGTGCCTTTTTAGCTTAGCGTTAGTCTGCTTACCAGTTGCTTGCTTGCTTACTCAATAAAGCTCTGCCAAGGTTTCTTACTTTGTAACTTGTGCATAAATTTTTATTTTGCAATTGAAGTCATGGACCCTCTCAAGAGGCCCTACTTTTAAAGGGAAATATCACAAACCCTCACCTGAATCATGATGCTCTGGAGTTGAGTGTCCAACCTAGAACGTTCTATTTTAGAAATGAAACTTCCTGTCATGCCACGCTACACAAATAGCTATAAGTATTGCTTACACCTCCGTGCTATTCTAATACACAGGGTCTCCAGGTTGTTCAGTCATTCCCAATTTAATGAGGGCGGTCTGTTTATGCAGGATTTTTCCATACAGATCTTTTTCCAACAATGGAGCAGTATTTCAGAGTGGAGTGAAAGAGAAAGCACAGGGACCATAACTTGTTTCATCCTACACTATTAATCCTGCCCACTATAAATGAAAACTAGCACTGAAGTGGAATGCATAGGTCAGAAGTCGTGTGTGTGTGTGTGTGTGTGTGTGTGTGTGTGTGTGTGTGTGTGTGTGTGTGAATGGAGAACAGGAAGGCTGGTGATGAGTGAACATGATAGAGTGTATGAATGAGTGACAAATGGTGTGGAAGGTTGATTAGGGAGATGTGTGAGTTAAGCAGAGATTGATGGAGTGGGCAAGGGGTTGGGTAGATGAGACAGATCTAGAGAGTATTTGGGTGAAGGGGTGTGTGACTGGGTGGCTTGATGAAGGAATGTGTGTGACTTGCTGAGCAAGTGGGTGAGCAGGTAGGCAGCTGGGTAGGGAGTGCGAGTGAACTGCAGAACAAGGGAGTAGACGACTGTGTCAGCAGATGGAACACAGAGTGAGCAGCTGACTGAATGAGTGAGTGGTCAGAAGAGTTGAGTTCATGGGACACAAAGGAATGGAGTGGGGGGAGTGAATGAGGGAAGCCGGGAGTGACTGAGTTAGTGCACAAGTGGCAGCCTGATCCAGGGAAGAAGGGCTGACGTGCAGGAAGGGAGAGAGATGGGTGAGGAAATCTTGGTAGATGTTGGATTGAGCAGGTGATCAAATGAGAGGGAAGAATGCCTGAACTTAGTGTTTTGGGGGTTAGTGCCTGAACTTAGTGTTTTGGGATAGTAAGTGGCTCGGGGGAAGGGATATACGAGTGAACAAGCAGGTGAGTGAGGTGAGGGAGTCCTTGAGGGTGGTAGGAAAGGAAGGAGAGCAGGACAGAGGGACAGAAGGAGTGAAAGACGGAGGGAGTGATGCAACACAGGAGGGAAGGAGGCAGGGAGGGTAAGATCAGGAGGGAAAGGGAGAGAGGCAGGCAGTGGATGGGCCAGTGGTGGAGTGTGGGGTGAGTGAGTGGTGGATTGGAAGACTGGGTTTGGAGATTGTGATGGGCTGAGGCTGGAGAAAGGGAGTGGAGAAAAGTCAGTAAGAAGGAAGGCAGGTGGATGATTCAGAGTGTCAAGATCAGGAAAGGGGGTGTTGGCTAAGAAAGAGAAAGGCAGAGGGAAGAAGCTGAAGGTGGCAGGGTGGGGTGAAGTAGCCAAGCAGTGCTGCAGGAGGAAGGGTCAGTGCGCAGAGGGGGGGTGTGCTGGGGTGCTGGAGAAATAAGCTAGCCAGCCACTGTCCAAAAAACAATGGGAGTATGTAGCAAAATGGAAGGGCAGTAAAAGTTGGTGGAGCAAGGTTTTCCTAGCTGGGAATTAAACCCCAACCACCACAGTCAGAGTACAGAACCCTAACCACTAGGCCACCAGGGAGCACATCCCTATTGTAGCCCAGAAGCTCTACTAGACATTCCTCCCACTGCTGGACACCTAGCATTCAGCAGTCCCATGGTTGAAGGTATGGCTGGACAAAGAAAGAGTGCTGGCCTCCTCCTGCCCCTGAGCCAAGTCAAGCAGCACCTCTTTGGGGGAGGTTTACAGCCAGGGAGGGAGTAGCTGGCTGAGTTTCTACCCAGCTCACCACCAAGCAGTGATGCTGCCTGCAGGAGGAAGGGTCAGTGCGCAGAGGAAGTGAGGGAGGGCAAAAGAGGGTGGGTGGAGGCAGGATGGGAAGTGGAAGGGCAGTGAAGAAGGCCAGTGAAAGTGGGAAAGGAAGAAGAAAGGCTTCCCTGACCGGGAATCGAACCCGGGCCGCGGCGGTGAGAGCGCCGAATCCTAACCACTAGACCACCAGGGAGCGTGCCGCTGCCAGCACGGAGCACTCCTCCTGCAACCCAGCAGCGCTGCCGGACACTCACCGCCTCTGGACACCTGCTATCCACCGGCCCCGTGGGTTGGAGGTATGGCTGGCCAAAAAGACAAGGACACTGGCGTGCCGGTTGCCTGGCCGACCTCCCCCTCGCCCTCCCCCTCCGCCTCCCCCCTTTGCCCGTCTCCACTCCTCCTCCCTCGCTCCCTCCCCGTCAGCCAAGCCAAGCCAAGCCAAGCCAAGCCAAGCCAAGGCAAGGCAAGGCAAAGCAAGCGGCAGCTCTCCTCCTGCCTGTAGCCGCGAGCAGCCCGCAATCCTGGCCGGCTGCGGCAGTGTCCAACACAACACGCGTGCACTCCGGCACCCACGCCCTCTCCTCCGGAGCTGGCTAAAAGGTCGGCCGGCTGCATTGAGTCGCCTGGCGCTGCAGCGTTGCGTTGGCCGGGAATCGAACCCGGGTCAACTGCTTGGAAGGCAGCTATGCTCACCACTATACCACCAACGCCACACGCCACGGCCAGCGCACACAGCACGCCGGGGACGGGCGCGGGCCACAGCTCCTGCGGGGAAGGAGGCGGGGGTTGCGGAGTGCGGGTGCCGGTGCCGGTGCCGGTGCGGGTGGGGGGGAGCGCGTGTCTCGCACCTCACTTCTCTGTGGGCTGGGACACGCGGCGCTGCCGGGCCAGCCCGAGCCACACACGCACGGCCCGTCCTGCGCCACGCCCGAAGCTGCTGGCTGCCCCGCAGCCACGCAAAGGGACGGGTTGGGTCCAGCCTAGCCTCCTGGTTCCTGCGGGGCGCCCTCCGAGCTCCCGCCGCCTGACTGCTCCCGAGCCCTGCGCGGCACGCCTGCGGGCTGGACGCGGGCGCGGCGACGCGACGGCCGACAGCCACAGCGTCTCCCTTGGTCCGACCCGCAGCCCAGCACCCCCACTTGCAGGGCCCGCTGGCCGGCTCGTCTGTGAGTCCCGACTGGTGGCTGGGCGGCAGACGCCGACGACGGCGAGCGAGAGGTGGAAGGCGAGCGCTCGGGCGCTGGCTCAGGGGGCCTGGAGCTGCTGAAGTGAGGACGCCTTGGAGCAGAGAGGCCGCGCTGGGTGGTGGGCAAAAAGAACGCCACAGCGGCCTCCCCGTCGGGGAATCGAACCCCGGTCTCCCGCGTGACAGGCGGGGATACTCACCACTATACAAACGAGGATGACGCCGTCTGCCGTCGGGGACACAGGCCCCTCTCCGACAGCCGCCCGGACCCGGACCCGCGGCCCTCCAGCCCCGGCCTGGGGCTCGCATCTGCCCTGTCTGGCCTCCGACCCCAAGCCCAAGCCCAAGCCCAAGCACGCGCGGCCGCGCTCTCCCCACAAGCCCGGCCCCACCCGCCTGCCAAGGACCCACCCGGGGCCACCTGCCGGCCGGGGTCACCTGCCCGCCGCCGCCGCCGCCGCCGCCTTCGCCTCGGTGCCTGTGCGTGCGGAGCCGAGCAAGAAGCACCGGCCGGCCCGCAGCGGCTGGTTGCGCGCCTCCAGCTTGCACGCCGCGCGCAGCCGCCGCTCGATCGTGGGGGCGGGCGTGCGCTGAACCTCGCGGGACTGAGACCCTAAGCCTCCCCGCTGACCCCGTTTGCCCTCCGACCCCCAGACCGGCAATACGGCGCGCCAAGCGCACCCCGGTGGAACGTGGCTCCCGGCCATGGCCAGGGCGCACGCCTGGCCCTGGCCAGGCGAGTGGAGAAGCCAGTAGCTGCGCCTCGCCGTCAGGATGGCCGAGCGGTCTAAGGCGCTGCGTTCAGGTCGCAGTCTCCCCTGGAGGCGTGGGTTCGAATCCCACTTCTGACAACCTCGTCTTTTGGCCACAGGCACTCAGGGAACCCTGCCTGCGGCCCGCCCACTCACCCCAGCCAACAATCACAGCACTACCTTGCCTTCTCTTCCTGCCTTGCCCTCGCTTTCCTGCCAACACATGAACTACCCACCAGGTGGAGCTTCACTCCTTCTATCTACCGCTCCCTCCTTCTTTCCTCCAGTGGCCGAATGGTGGCTGCCCTGAGCCCAGCAACCGCTCACACCTGTGCCATTTGGAAAGCCCTCCCACCCATCCCACAGCACCGGCTAATGGCAGCAGGGCCCAGGCAGCCACTCGCCCAAAGCCGCACATTTCTGCACACCGAGGCTCTAGGGGACAACCCTGTGCCACTTCTTGTCCTGTTCACCAGTCTCTGCCCCACATACCCCCCACCCCGTCCTCTGACTCATTCCCTTTTCTCATCCCGTTCTCACAGCACCCTGCCGGGGTTCACGCGCTCCCTGTCTTCCCATCCTCCTCCTCATGGGACAGCTTGCCTTGGGGTTGGACGCGCTGGCTGCATTGCTTTCTCTGCCCGCACTGGCCAACATCTCTCACAATGAGGCACACCCAGGCTAGGCTCGCCAGTGAGAGCCAGACCCCAGGAAAAGGACAAGGCAGGGCAGGACAGGGCAGGGCAGGGCAGGGCAAAACAAGGGAACAAAGGTGCTGAGCCATGCCAACACAATGACCGGCACGAGTGGACCGGGCGGCTTAGCTCCAGCCCCGGCGTCGACCACCTGGACACCACAAAGCACCCCTAAGGGAAGGCACAGGGCCTGGGCTGTGGGAACACACCAGGGCAGCCCCGCGCCACCGCAAGTGGTGCCTCTGACCTGTGCATCGTACCACACTGGCCAGGCCAGGCCAGCCAGGCCGGGCAAGCTTCGTCAAGAGACGGCATCCACACTTTGGAGAGTACTGGTGGCTGTGGAAACCATGGCACTCGGCCACTCACGGAAGCACACCGCATGGCACGGCAGGGCGGGACGGACACACGTCGCACCTCCTGACCCAGATGGCAAGGGGGAAATGAGTGAGTCTACACTTCGCTCACCACGCCCCTTCCCTGCAGCACCGGGCGCCCCACCGCTCCCTCCTGGACCGACTGACTGTTTGGGAGCCAACCTTTTTTTCTACTTGCCCAGCTGCTGGCTCCCTGTGCCATCCAGGATCCCGGCGCACTCTTGAAGCCAGCAGTTGCTCACAGGGCAGGGAGGCAAGGGCCGGCCCTCGCCTCGCCGACCTGAGAGCACATCTGGGGCATATCCAGAAGTAGCACGTCATCTATGCATGGGTGGTTCAGTGGTAGAATTCTTGCCTGCCATGGGGGAGGCCCGGGTTTGATTCCCGGCCCATGCAATGCACTATCACAGCACATTTTGCTCCAGTTTGTGCTCTGCTCCTTACTTCCCTCATTTACACACATGCACATGCACAGGCACTGGCAAACACAACTATTCCTTTTCCCTTTCTTGCCCACCACTCCTTCACTCTAACCCATTTCACACAAACACAAAAGCAGCCCACCACACTGCACCTTCATCCCAGCCTGCCACACAATCTCCTCACCCTCTGATATCTCCTACCCATGGACATGACCACCCTCATTTCAAACTCCTATCTAGTCCACAAACTGCACTTTCCCAGTGGCCACAACACCTGCTCCCTGCTCTCCCACCAGGCCCCACCATCATCCGCACACACCAGGGACCTCTCAGGACTCCCCATAGAATCATCCCATGTCCACGTGGCCACCTTCACTGTGTCGCCCAGAGCCACAGCATGTCTTCGAATACCCCCACTGCACCACAGCTGACACCCACACCTGTCTCCACCCTCACCCCACCCACAACTCCTCATCTCCCACAACTTGGTTCAAGGCTCACCACTTGCACCTCGTCTGCTCCTTGGGCATCACTGTATGAGCCTGTGCCTGTACTTCATTACATGTCACTAGACTTCATTCCATAAACTCGCCCCGTGCAGGTTTGGTCTCAATGGAGACGTGATGCCACCTTCTCTTGTGCACTAGCTTTGCCTCCCGCCACTCAACCACTGCACACACCATGCAGCGTTTGAGTACAGGTAAAGGTCTCTGTGTCCTTGTTTTGTTGTCCCAATCCCTCGCATTCCCTCTCTCTCCCTCTCCCTCCCTCCCTCCTTCCCAGTGTCTCTCTCTCTCTGCCTCTCTCTGTGTTTCTCTGTCTCTGTCTGTGTCTCTCTCTTATTCACTCGCTCGCTTACTCTCTGCCATGAGCTGCTCTGCCTTGCCCTGCCCTCCTCACCACAGTGGACTGAAACTGTGAGCCCAAACACTCTTTCCTCACTTAAGTTTTTTGGGGGGCATTTTGTCAGTGATGAAATATCTGACCAACTCAAGGGCCTTGGCCTACCTAGGCAGGACCAGGTCTTTGGTAAGTTGAGTCACAAAGGAAGCACATGCCTATTACACAAGCCTGGTACACAATGAAGCAACGGCAAGCACCTTCACTGCAGAAAGGCAGCTGCCATAAAGGTGAGGTGAGGAGAAAATGTCCCCAAAGGTCAGCTTTCTTAGGTTTAATTGAAAATCAAAAGAGCACAGAGCAAGAGTAGCTCATGATGAAAAAGCTGTTGATCATCTCATCCAGAAGACATGTCACCAAACTGCTCACTCAATGCAGCTCTGAGAAAGACAGAAGCAATATGTTGGAAAAAAGCCATTTTTAAGTTCCATGGGGAAAAAAAGGCACCTCCTGGGTGTCAGGGGATAGAGATATCTACATCTATCTCCAAACAGTAACTGCTGAATGACTCAAGGATGATTTCTACCACTTGAGATAAACTTATAAGGCATAGTCTCCAGACAGATGCAAGAGACTGACCTCATTCTAATCAAGCTAACATTAGAAAGGCCTTTTCCCCCTTTATCTTCCATGATTCATACATCAGTCACATTAGCAAATAGTATTATACTTAGTGGGCATAATTTTATAGGGATAAGGTTTTAAACATTTTAATGAAGGTTGGGTTAGATTGTTTTAAGTCAGTGGGCCAAGGGCCAATGTTCAGATAGTCTAATGTGTCCTGCCAAGTCTCTAGAACTTTTTGGATAGCAAGATATATCACCTACTAGTTCAATTTAGGATAATTGGAGCATAAATCAAAGATCAGCAGTAACTGATATAATACATTTTTTTAAGTCTTTTTGGCCAGGTACTGGTGGCTGATGCCTGTAATCCTAGCTACTCAGGAGGCTGAGGATCTCAATTCAAAGCCAGCCCATGTAGAAAACACTGTGACACACACACACACACACACACACACACACACACACACACACACACGTTATTGGTCATGGGGCTAGAACTCTGGACTTGGGCTCTGTCCCTCAGCTCTGCGGCTCAAGGCTAGTGCCCTACCACTTGAGCCACAGCTCCACTTCCAGTTTTCTGGTGGTTTTTTGGAGATATGAGTCTCACTGACTTTCCTGACCAGGCTGGGTTTGAACCATGATCCTCAGATCTCAGCCTTTTGAGTAGTTAAGATTACAGGTATGAGCCACCGGCTTACATTAAATTTTAAAGGAATTCATGGGATACTTATTTTCCAATAAGTCAAAAGAGACAATTTGTCTTCTTTACAGAAAATAATAGATAATCAGTGCAGAAGGAAATCACCACTTGTGATCCCATAAAGATCATTGATTCAAGATCACCATGATCTACCTTGTCACCTCCAGAACTATAATGAAAGGGGCAGCATACCCTCACAATGGAGTGGGCTGTCAGGGCTGGTCTTAATCGTCATGTTCACAACAGTCTCATACAGTATCTATTATTATCCCTATTTCACAGATAAGGAAATTGAAGCATAAAGAAATTTGTTTAGGGCTGGGAACGTGGCTCAGTGGTAGAGTGCTTGCCTAGCATGCAAGCTGGATTTGATACCTGGATTTGATTCCTCAGTACCACATAAACAGAAAAAGCCAGAAATGGTGTTGTGGCTCAAGTGGTAGAGTGCTAGCCTTGAGCAAAAGAAGTTCAGGGACAGTGCCCAGGCCCTGAGTGCAAGCCCCAGGACTAACAATAAAAAGAAAAGAAATTAGTTTAGAAGGTAGGTGCTGTTGGCTCACTCCTGTAATCCTAGCTACTCAGGAGGCTGAGATCTGAGATCAGGGTTCAAAGCTAGCCTTGGCAGGAAGGACCATGAGACTCTCATCTCCAATTAACCACCAGAAAACTGGAAGTAGAGCTGTGGCTCAAAGTGGTAGAGCACTAGCCTTGAGCAGAATAGGTCAGAGACAGTGCCCAGACCCTGAGTTCAAGTCCCATGACCACCACTACCACCAACACCAACAACAAAAGAAAATAGTAAATAGTTTAACCAAAGACCATATATTAGTAAGTAGAAACTAGCACTGTCCAACACCAATGTTCATGCTCTTAGTTAATTGAGCAAATGTTCTTGGTGGGGTTCATGGGTCACATTTGGACAGAGGCATTTGTGAACAATAGAGCAGCTCCTGAAGCTTGGAGTCAGGGCATTTGCCTCCTCCTGAGCCCACTAACACCCACTATTTAGTTTCTCTGAGCTCTGGTTACCTGATCTGTAGGGCAATAGAAGTAGTAACAGCTGCTAGACTAGATTGCATTGGGAAGGAGAAAAGTCTTGTAAACAATGGCAGATGTTCATGGAAGCAGGTAGTCAGGTACTTGTGCTCACTGAAAAGCTTGTGTTGGTTTCCATTTACCTTTATTGGTTCCTCCCTTCTCATTACAGTGAAACAGGTGCTGAGTTTCCCAAAGATAATTCAGAAGACAATGAAAGACTGTGCAATCTGGTATCCATTTTAATGTGAGAGGAATAGGTAAGAGGTATGGGAATAGAGGTATTCATATCCCAGAGATAGATTTCCATGATTTGGGTATTATTTGATCATTTTCTGGAGAAATATAATCAAAGGGATGATTTCCCTAGAAACACCCTTTTGAGTCTCTTGTTGACAAAGGATACATTTGTTCCTGAGATAGTTTATATAAATAACAATTCCTTGGGTGAGCAACTGGCCTATCCTGCAGCTCTAGATCACCTAGCACCAGGCAGTTGAAGAGATTAAGGACTGGGATGAAAAGAGCTAGCAGTACCTGGGCTCGTGGGATTCTCAGGGCTGTCTCCTCCACACACAGCCCTCTGCCATAGGGTCATCTTTGGGCTAGAACTTTCCACTGGGCTTATCCTGTGGCTCTGTAGACAGAAGTGGACATGCTTGAGGACAATGAAGCAGAGATGGCCAAGAGAGTCTGAGGGCTGTGAGTGAGAGGTAGATTTGGAAGGTCAAAGCATAAAGCCTCGGACAGGTACCTATCACTTACCTTCCTTCCATCTTCCCAGGGTGCCCTCTTCTCAGTTAAGGTAACTGTTACCTGGCCTCATCAAGAATAGGATAACTTCTTGGGGTAGAGGAGGGAAAGAGGTTCTGTACCTCTAAATCATAGAGTGATGGAGATGTGCCAAGGCTAGATGCATACTACCCAACAGGGCCAGGGATTCTGGAACTGTGATGGAGATTGCCAGTTGTTAGAGGAGATCTTGAAGGCTATCTAATCTTTATACATTTTCATGCTGGAGTCTTTCCACATCCCTGTTGAGACATCACCCAGACACGTTGGAATAGCTCCAGAGCCATGAAACTGCACTGCTCAAGGCCTGTAGTCCTAGGTAAGATCTGGAAGGAACCAGCTGGTTCATTGCATGCTGAGTGGGAAGTCCTCAGGTTTCTTTTTTTCTTTTTTCTTTTTTTGGGTCCGGTCGTGGAGCCTGAACTCTGGGCCTGGGCGCTGTCCCTCAGCTCTTCAGCTCAAGGCTAGCACTCTACCACTTGAGCCACAGCGCCACTTCTGGCTTTTTTCTTTTTTGCTTATGTGGTGCTGAGGAATCGAACTCAGGGCCTCATGCATGCAAGGCAAGCGCTCTACCACCGAGCCACCTTCCCAGCCCCAAGTCTTCAAGTTTCTTAGCATCCTTCTTGAACTCTAAATGCTACCTCCCTTCATTTTTCCCTTAGAGACTCTGCTCCCTGGACTTTGGAAATAACTTCCTCTAAGAGTTGCCTTCAAACACCTGGGAGCAATGCAGTGTGGTGGAGCCCTGCTCCCTTCACTGCCACTCACTCGTTTGCTCACTGGATATGAATTCAGTGTCTATAGCTGGGCCAGACACTTAGAATTCATTGGTGAACAAAACAGGTTGTGTGTGTGTGTGTGTGTGTGTGTGTGTGGTGATACTGTGCTTGAACTCAGGACCTTGATGCCACCCCTTAGCTTTATTGCTCAAGGCTGGTGATCTACCACTTGAACTTCAGCTCCAGTTCCAGTATCTTGCTTGTTTATTGGAGAGATGAGTCTAACGGACTTTCCTGCCTGGGCTAGCCCCAAACCACAATCCTTAGATCTCAGCCTGCTGAGTAGCTAAGATTATAGGCATGAAGGCTTCTGGCAATAAGACAGATTTTTTTAAACACTCCTGTCCCCAAGGACACAACATTCTAGAAGGGAACTGGAATTGAATAATAAACATGATGAATAAGAAGTAATGTATGCTTTAATTTAGAAGTTGGTATGTGTCATGAAAGAAAAAAGAAAGAGTGGAATAAGATGATCCAAAGCACTGATAGAACACCATAGTTATAACTATAGTATTCAAGGAAACCCTCATGAAAAAGGTGAGTTGATGAAAAGGCATGGCGATACTGTGGCCCTTTGGATACTCAATGGGCAGCAGAGGGAAAAGCGCCTAGGAAGGGGGAACAAACCACAAAGCAGCATCGTACCTGACATGTCAGAGGACAAACAACAGAGAACAAGACAGAGGCAGGGATACCAGTTCAAAGACATCACCAGGTCCAGGCAAGAGATTATGATGGTTCAAAGGAGAAGATAATGGTGGTGGTCAGAATAGTGAAGTACAGGGGCTGGGAAGGTGGCTCAGTGGTAAAGCGCTTGCCTTGCATGCATGAGGCCCTGGGTTTGATTCCTCAGCACCACGTAAGCAAAATGAAAAAAGCCAGAAGTGGCGCTGTGGCTCAAGTGGTGGAGCGCTAGCCTTGAGCTGAAGAGCTGAGGAACAGCGCCCAGGCCCAGAGTTCAGGCCCCACCACCGGACCAAAAAAAAAAAAAAAAAAAAGTAGTGAAGTACACACTTTGAAGGTAATATCCTCAGAATTTTCTGATGGATTAGATATCAAGTACAAGAGAAAGAAAAGCGTCGACATGATCCCAGAATAGTTGACCTGAGCAGCTAGGTGAGTGGCGGCTCCATAGTGAGATGGGAAGCAGTATGAATGGAATATTTTGTTGTTGCTGTTGGTCGTGGGGCATGAACTCTGGGCCTGGGCGCTGCCCCTCAGCGCTTCAGCTAAAGGCTAGCGCTCTACCACTTGAGCCACAGTGACACTTCTGGCTTTTTCTGCTTATGTGGTGCTGAGGAATCAAACCCAGGGCTTCATGCATGCAAGGCAAGCACTGTACAACTGAGCCACCTTCCCAGCCTCTGAATGGAATAAATTTATGAGAAAAGATTAGTAGTCTATTTTTGAACAAGTTATCATTTGAAATGTGCATTTGATGTGCATGTGGAACTGTCAAGCAGACAGCACCGAAAGTCTAGGTTTAGAAGAGAAGTCTGGAGACAGACCTGTCAGTCACTGGCAGGAGTTGGCATGAGATCATCAAGGCAATGTCCAGTGGCACAGCAGGTCATCATGAGCACTCTGGAAATATGTTTTAGCTGCCAATTCTGTGGGTCAGATGAGCTCACCAATTACTCTTCCCTCTCCAATCCACAAAACAGCATTTTGTCACTTAGTGGTCATTGTGCCTCACAGTTCAACAAGCATTATCTCATCCTATCCCGAAGTAGTACACAAAAGAACTACATTTTGCCCATGTGACAGATGACAATGCCATGATGCTGAGATCACATAACTGTCCATAAAGGGATATGAAATGCCCAAGACCACAGACTATTAATAAAGACCCATGTTCTCAAACTTGAAAGACCAATGTTATATGTGATTGTAAAGCTATACCAACAGAGCATATGCTCTAGGAAATCTAAACTTTAGCAAGAAAGTAAAAATCTGAAAGGGAAAATGATATAAGACTCATGAAAATGTGGGACTTGGATGTACGATGTAAACAAGTCCAAGCTGAGAGCCACTTGGAAAGTCAGAGGACTCGTTAAAGGGGCTTGTTTAGTGAGGAAGTCACTTCCAATGCAGAAAATATAATGAAGACTCAAAATACAAATCCTAAGCAGCCTAGTCATTTCTAAATGGAGAGATGAAGATATATGAGTCTTCAATAACAGCTTTAATGGCAAGCAGAATGGCAATTAGAAACCCTAGAGGGAAAAACAAGACAGTCTAAGAAAATGGTGGTTCAGGGGCTGGGAAGGTGGCTCAGTGGTAGAGCGCTTGCCTTGCATGCATGAGACCTGGGTTCAATTCCTCAGCACCACATAAGCAGAAAAAAAAAAAAAGCCAGAAGCGGCGCTGTGGCTCAAGTGGTAGAGCACTTGCCTTGAGCTGAAGAGCTGAGGGACAGTGCCCAGGCCGAAAATTCAGACCCCACGACCGGACCCAAAAAAAAAAAAAAAGAAAGAAAGAAAATAGTGGCTTAAATTTGATGCAAACTCAACTATGAGGTAATTGTGGATAGTTGATGCAGGAGAGAAAAGATACCTTCATTTATAGACCATTCTCCTTTGAGTGGCTCAGGTTTAATTATATCACCTATTATTTCTTTTTCCATGAGTACTTGGTTCAGCAGTGAATGTATTTACATAACCATAACGCCTTAAATACTATTTAAAATTTGCAGGGTTTTTTTTTTTTGTGGGGGGGTGGGGTGGTGGTCAGTTGTAGGGTTGAACTCTGTGCCTGGGTGCTGTCCCTCAGCTCTTCAGCTCAAGGCTAGCGCTCTACCACTTGAGCCACAGCGCCACTTCCAGCTTTTTTCTTTTTGCTTATGTGGTGCTGAGGAATCGAACCCAGGGCCTCATGCATGCAAGGCAAGCGCTCTACCCCTGAGCCACCTTCCCAGCCCCCACGTTTGGTTTTCTTACGGTGACTAAGGAATGACTCTTTCCCCCATTTGCGATGGGAACACATCCGATCTTTTCTCAAACGCTAGGCTATACCAGAATCAACCAAAAGCTTACTGGACCCCAAAGTATAAGGTCCTTCACCAACCCAGAAGTAGAGAGGAAGGAAAGGGAAAGGAGGGACAACCAGGAAGTCAGCCTTCCACACAGATTTCCCATATAGTATGTGGTCTCTGGGGGATGTCTCTGCATTGACTTGAGTTTCTGGGTATTTTTCTGGCCACCATAACACATTCGTGCCAGAAATAAAAGAAATGACGCCTTCATGATCTCTCAATCCATAAAATAAAGATTCCTCAATTGCTACTTACATTATAAATAAAAACCTGCATTTTTCTCCTTAGGCTACTCACGACAGGGCCAAGAAAATGTCTCCCTGGCTCCCATTCCTGGGTTACCTCCTGTCTCAAGCTCCATGGAACCCCTACATTGTTTCAGGGAAGGAACAGGCCCATCTATCCACAAGCTAAGCATTCTGCTTAACTCCTTAAATTACAAGGCATAGAGATGAACTTCCTGGGTACATAACTCTATCTCCTACTAGAAGAAGTGATTTAAAGACATCCTTGTCTGGGAAAGGCTGGAGCAATGTTGTTTTCAATTGATCCTAACAGGGGCTCACTTTATTCAGACAGTGAAGATGGAGATTCAAATGGATGTTTTGCACAAAGAGATGGAACAGCGGGCCTAAAGCAATGCCTGGTGCTGCTCTGGGTAGCATCCTCTTTCTTCTGCCTGCACAGTGCTCCAAGCTCATGAGCCCACAGCGTTGCAAGGCTAAGTCACCAAATTCAGGAAACCCTTTCATGGTAGCCATGACCCTGACCATTAACTGCAGCTTAATACAAATTCCCTCTTCTGTTTACCTGCTTCATTAAAGCAGAGCCTCAGTGTGGAACATGACAATGTGGAAGATCCAGGATCAATAGCCCCTCATTTCATGTTCCCTGGAATATGAATCTATATCAAAGAGGAGACTGTTTTTCCTAGAAACCCTGTTTTTCAGTAAAGTTGTCATTCTGATTTTAGCCACTAGATATCAGTGGTATAACTTACCTGAGAGCTGAGAATGACATCTCTTTTAAAATTAAAACACTATTTGCAGGGAAGTGGATGGACCCGGAAACAATTATGTTAAGTGATGTGAGTCAGGCCTAGAGAGGCAAGGGATGCATGTTCTCTCTCTCCTATGTGGAAGTTAGATCTAAATTATACATTTATATGAAACCATATAAAGGCCATATAAATAGATGCACACTGACTAAAGTATGTTTATGCAGGAGAGGATTCCACTGGTGTAACTTTTTTGAACTACTAACAGTTTTGAACAACTTACAGTTTACAAGATAAATACCAAGAAGAAGATGAGACATGTTTTGTCATGGATGGGAGCTGTTAAAGGAAGGAGAGGCAGACTAATGGAGAGAGGAAGGGGGAGGTGGTAACTACAGTCTTAATGTACAGATGTAAACATGGAACCAGGTAGCTTGATGGGATTGGTGGGTTAAAGAGGGGAGAGAATGATGGGAAGTCTTGACAAGATCAAAATGCATTGCACTCACAAACTAACCTGTTGAAATGAAACCCTTTTATACAAATACTTAAAGACAATTTTTTAAAGTTAAAGAAAACACTACACACACTTTGAACCCAATTTTTCATTTAATTTATTTTGTTATCAAATAAAAGGTATGCAAAAAATCTATATGCTTTATGCTTATCTCAAAACAATAAAATTTAAAAATTATATAAATATAGTGCCAATTTAAGCTAATGTTAATTTAATGTGGCAAGTAAAGTCATTCTACTGGAACAAAGTTGGTGATTTGTTTAACAGGACTGACATACATTCCCATTATTTGGTCCACTGGTTTTGAACTTACGTCTATTTACTTTACTCATAATGAGCCATCATTTCCGTCAGAGCTTTCCATTCCTATTTTTAAATTATTTTTTAAACCATCAACCCATCGTTTTGATGAACCAGTCAGCTGAAGAGTTGCAATCCCAATAACTCATTCTTAACTTTCATATCTCATTATACAAAACCTCGTAGTTATTAAGTAACTGTAACTCTTGTTAACTTGAAATTTTTCACTAAGAGTAAATATAAGAGAAGATATAAACCATTGGGGGAACTATTAACATTTTCCCTGTGCTTTTTAATCCACGAAGGCTAGTCAGACCCAGGGAAGCAGAAACTACAGATTTGCCCCTTCCTTCCTCCCCTCCCTGTATCTAGATGTGCCTCTGCTTCAGCCCTCCCCTGGGGCTCATCATGACCTCAAGGCTTCACAACAACGCCTCTACCACATTGTGTGTCTCACATCACTTGCCCTACAAGTCTGAGCTGCTGAGGCTGATTTTCACCTATATAGGTAAATACAGTTGTTTTCTGGCTCAGCTTGTTAGAAGTGCACAACAACCCTCCAGCGTCAGAAATGAATAGATCCAAAAGAGGTATGGAGATCATCAAGTCCATTTGCTTACACAAAAAAGGGTGCAGTATCACAACTATGCAAGCATACCAAGCAGAGGACTTCACTAGGTTGTTATCCCAGTCCAAATTGCCCCTCCTCCTTGTCAAGGAGTTAGGCTCACATTCAAAGTATAATTGATTACCAAGGCTCTAAAGGGGGCAATTCTTTTTGTAAGATTTGCAACTTTAACAATTTTTTTTCCAAATTTTCTTTCTGTGAGTAAGGCTGAGAACAGGGTGGCTGGCAGATACCGTTGGAAGAGGTTGAAGAGCGCAGTGGAAAGTCCCCATGCCATAGGGGGTATTACTCCTTTTAACTGCACCAATGAAGATTTCTCTTTCTAACAAGCAGCACACTTGGGAGTTGATTTTTATTCTTTTAACTCCTTTGATAAAGATTTATCTCCCTAATTTGGCTAGCTGGTCACAGCTGAACACCAGGTAATTGCAATTTATTCTTTTAACTTCCTCAACAAAGATTCCCATTCCTCACACGGCTGCTGGTTACAGACAGCACAGATAATAGTTATAACTGAAGTCACAAAGCAAATAATTCCAGGAAAGATCAGTACCAATGTCAATATATGCTAGATACTGGTGGCTCATGCCTGTAATCCTACTGACTCAGGAGACTGAGATCTGAGGATTGTGGTTCAAAGCCAGCTGAGACAGGAAAGTCCATGAGACTCTTATCTCTAATTAACCACAAGAAAACCAGAAGTAGCACTGTGGCTCAAAGTGGTAGAGCACTAGCCAAGAGTGAAAAGCTCAGGTACAGCATCCAGGCCCAGAGTTCAAGCTCCACAACAGAGAAACAAAAGAAAGAAAGGAAGAAGGGAGGGAGGAAAGGAAGGAGGGAGACAGGCAGGGAAGGAAGGGAGAAAAAGATAGAAAGATACAAGATACAGCACTTTAGTTTAATACAAAAGACTATTTTTTTTCCTTTGGTCAGTCATAGGGCTTGAACTCTGGGCCTGGGGGCTGTCCCTCAGCTCTTCAGCTCAAAGCAAGCAATCTACCACTTGAGCCACAGTGCCACTTCTGGTTTTCTGGCGGTTAATTGGAGCTAAGAGTCCCATAGGCTTTCCTGCCCTGGCTGGCTTTGAACCATAATCCTTAGATCTCAGCCTCCTCTGTAGCTAGGATTACAGGCGTGAACCACCAGCACCCAGATTAAACCTACTTTTTTTTTTGGGGGGGGGTCCAGTTGTGGGGCCTGAACTCTGGGCCTGGGTGCTGTCCCTCAGCTCTTCAGCTCAAGGCTAGTGCTCTACCACTTGAGCCACAGTGTCACTTCCGGCTTATTTCTTTTTGCTTATGTGGTGCTGAGGAATCAAACCCAGGGCCTCAGGCATGCAAGGCAAGCGCTCTACCACTGAGCCACCTTCCCAGCTCCAAAACCTACTTTTTCTATAAGCTCAGGCGTCAACTTCAGGATCCAAGGCCTGACAAGCGGTTTTAAGCACAGCAGCATCAATTGGAAGCTGGGAGTCCAGTCCAGGCTCCAACATCCCTCATCTCTGAAGAATTAAGAACAAGAAGAGTCTCACCAGCTCAACCAAGCTACCAGTCCTCTCCCCTGGTGCCATCCAACAACAAGAAAATGCAATCATCTCTTTTTCTTGTTTGGTTTTGTTTTCTTGCTGGACTTGTGGCTTGAACTGAGGGCATGGAGCTGTCCCTGATCCTCTTTGTGCTGTTCTACCATTTGAGCCACAGTGCCACTTCTGGCTTTTTCTGAGCAGTTTATTGGAGGGAAGAGTCTAACAGACTTTCCTATCTAAGCTGTCTAAGAACTCCAATCCTCAGGTCTCAGCTTCCTGAGTAGCTAGGATTACAGGTATGAGCCAACAGCACTTGCCTTAGGCATCTCTTTAAAAAAAATTCAAACCATCTCATTATAATTCCAGCACTCTCTAGCACACTGTGTGGGAGTTTATTGCATGGAGTGGCTCAAGACTGAAGGATTCTTAATCCCAAGTGAACTCAAATCTCAGCCTTATAACAGCTAACATGTCCTACTCTGCCTTTTGTTCCATAAAACAAACGTTTGTAACTTCTGCAAAGCAATTTGTCCTCTCCCAAGAATTCGTGCCCGAGGGGTTTAGAGTGAGCAGTGTTGTCCAGTTTGTTATTTTCTCTTGGTCCTGCCCTAGAGATGACAATACTAGTGATCATGGCTGCCAATGTGGCTGAGTCCTGCAGAAAGGGACACACACACATACACACACACACACACACACACACACACACACACACACACACACACACACACACACACACACACACACACACACACACACACACACACACACACACCTCTCTTCTGGAAATGCTCCTCCCCAGACTCTTAACCTAAATGTGAAAGTCCAATCACCCACAGCCACCACCCCACCCCCCAACCCCCGCCCCAGATGACAGAAATCTGAGTTCCATGAAGTAGGCCACACGTGGTATGCAAAGTAGGTTCTCTGAAACAGGCTTGGGTAAAACTATGTCCGGCCACTACCACAAACTTGCAAGGCCTGTCCCCAAACTCCTCAAACTCTCCAGCTACCTGCATCCTTACTACCGCCTATGACCCTGAAGTACTTCCAACCAGTCTCCCATTATACCTTGTGTCTCCTGATTCTCTGCAGGCTACCATAGCGCCCCCTTCAATTTTCCATTAAAGTTGATCAGGACCTGGGAATGTGGCTTAGTGGTAGAGTGCTTGCCTACCATGCATGAAGCCCTGGGCTTGATTGTTCAGTACCACATTAACAGAAAAGGCTAGAAATGGCTCTGTGGCTCAAATGCTAGAGTGCTAGCCTTGAGCAAAAACAGCTCAGGAACACCTGAGTTCAAGCTTCTTGACTGGCAAAAAAACAAAAACAAAAACAAAAAAAACAAAAAAAAAATGAAAGAAAGTGGATCAGGTCTGTTGAGACCAGCATCTTTGACTTCTTTCATTCTTCTCATTTCTCAGATCTGTCTTTTTCCCTAAAGGTTTACAATTACATAAGCCAGGTGGGTAATGGGTACATTTATTTTGTAAAGTGTCAACCAATAAAATTACTTTTTAAAAATAATATTCAAGATAATTTTTAAAAGATGTACTTTCCGGGTGCCAGTGGTTCACACTTGTATTCCTAGCTACCCAGGACACTGAGATCTGAGGGTTAGAGTTCAAAGTCAGCCTGGGAAGAAAGTCCCTCGGACTGTTATCTCTTCCTAGTCTTGAGTGGAAGAAAGAGGGAGCCAGGTGCCAGTGGCTTATGCCTGTGATCCTAGCTACTCAGGAGCTGAGATCTGAGGATCGTGGTTCAAAGCCAGCCTGGACAGGAAAGTCTGTGAGACTTGTCTCCAATAATCCACCAGAAAAACCAGAAGTGGCACTGTGGCACAAGTGGTAGAGTACTCGCCTTGAGCTGAAGAGCTCAGGGACAGCACCTAGGCCCAGAGTTCAAGCCCCATGACAAACAACAACAACAACCAAAAAAGAGAGATACAAAGAAAAAAAGAAAGGAAGAAAGGAAGAAAGAAAGAAAGAAAGATATAAGGAAGGAAGGAAGGAAGGAAAGGAAGGAAGGAAGGAAGGAAGGAAGGAAGGAAGGGAGAAAGGGAGAAAGGGAGAAAGGGAGAAAGAAAAGAAAGAGACAAAGAAAAAACAAATGAAGAAGAAAAAGAGAAAAGAAGAAGAAAAGAAGAGAAAAGAAACTCAGGGACAGAGCCCAGGCCCAGAGTTCAGTTGCCAGACTATGTGCATTGCCTACACCTTCTGTCTGCTGCCTTTTGGACCTACTTGAACAAGCAGATACAAAGCTGGCAGGGCCTGACCCTGCAGCCAATTCAGTGACCCAGGCTGAATGGAGCCAAGCACATGGCTGGCTCTGTGGTCCCAGACAAGGAAGAGACCCCCAACTTGTGGACTTACACATTCCACAAGCAGAGGGGCCTGGCTGCTTCTGCCTGTTGCCCTGACCTTCCCTGGCATCTTCAAAATCTTTCTTTCCTCAGATCCTTACGTTCTCTCCCAGGACTGAGGAGATGCCATTTTAAACAGCATTGTATTCCCCAGGGACATCAGCAATGTGCATAAATTATTCACAAAATAGGAGAAAGGACAAACTAACATTTCAGAAAAGGATCTAGTATAGGAGCAGTGTTTATTTTATTTTGTCAGTCATGGGGCTTGAACTCTGGTCCTGGGAGCTGTCCCTCAGCTCTTCAGCTCAAGGCAAGTGCTCTACCACTTGAGCCATAGCGCCACTTCTGGTTTTCTGGTGGTTAATTGGAGATAAGAGTCTCAGACTTTCCTACCCTAGCTGGCTTTGAACTACTGTCCTCAGATCACAGCCTCCTTAGTAGCTAGGATTACAGGTGTGAGCCACTGATACTCAGCTCAAGGAGCAGTTTTTGGAACACAATTTGAACAGTGACAAACAGTGTTGTCTCTAATTGGCATCAACAGCTATAAAAATATTCACACTAGGTACTTTATTTAACCAAAGCTGAGAGAAGGTGCTAAAAGTCTCCAGGTGCACCGAGCAGCTAGCTATACAGTTTTTTGCTTTAAAAAAGAAGGCATTTTCGATGTGTAAAAAGATGCATTTTTTAATGTGCATAGGAGTAAAACTGGGAGATGGAGGAGGTGACATTGTTCAAAAAGAAATTTACTCTTTTCATGCCGTACACAACTGTAACTTCTCTGTACAGAACCATCATAATAATTATAAAAAATTCACAAAAAAAGATACATACAGGGAAAAGTTGGGAGAAAGAATGAAAGGGTAACATTGTCCAAAAGGAAAAGTACTCTTAAGCCCAGTGCTGTTGGTTTACAGAAATAATCCTAGCTATTCAGGAAGCTGAGTTCAGAGGATTGTGGTTTGAACAAGCCCCAGAAGGAAAATCCATGACACTCTTATTTCCAACTACTCACAGAAAAGTCCAGAAGTAGAGCTATGATTCAAGTGGCAGAGTACTTGCCTTGAGCAAAAAAAGGAGCTCATGAACAGCACCTAAGTCCAGAGTTCAAGTCCAAGGACTGGCAAAAAAAAAAAAAACAACAACAAAGCAAACAAAAAAATGAGAAATGTACTCTATCAAACTTATGTAACTGTAAACCTCTCTATACAAAAAAAAAGAAAAAGAAAAAGAAGAAAAGAGGAGAAAAAGTACATGAAAAAGGTACATACAGGTAAAAGCTCAGTTTAATGAACTATTACAAAGCAAACCCTACAAAAAGGAACCATGATCTCCCACATAGCCCTGGATAATTGCAAGTCTCAGATTATACCCTCTGCCCACCCCCCACACCCCCAAACCCATCCCCACCCCCACCCCCACACCTTGCCTGGTGAAACAACCAGGTTTATCTCTCTAGAGTTTGAACTCATCAAAACGTATCCATGAACTTGATGTCTTATCTAGGCCTGTGTTTAGAGCTCTCACAGAGGCCAGGGGCTTCTTGGCTTCCCTCATTCACCATCATAGGTTTTCTCTGGCAGGTTCATCACTGTAGATTACAGTGGCTGAGTCTCTGGGATCATGGGAGACACAGCCTAACAACACATCACAGAGAGCCTCATCTGGGGTGGACTCCATCCAAGTTCCCTTCTCTCCCCTTCCTCTGAGAATGTTGGGCAGCTTCTCTCCTGGAGCAGGATTCTCCCTGCTCCCTCACAGTATGGACCCACTCCCCCTGCTGTCCTACTACCCTTTGCCACCTGCAATCCAGGGTTGCCATCATCTGGGCCACTAAGGAGAGATCCCCTCTCTCAGGTCCACACAACTCACCCTGATCCTGAAAACTTCCTTAGGACTCCCTTCCAGGAACAGGAAGCAGCAGATGGGGCTCAGCTTATGCTGTCACCCATACTTCATTTTTCACTGAAGTCCCATTGCAAGACACTGGTTCTTTAACATTTCAGAAGGTGCATCTTTAACACACTAAAAGATTAAATCTGCATTGAATTGGTGTGTCAGAGAAAAAAGAATAATCAGGCTTTTCAGGGGACATTGTGGCAAGAGAATGAACTGTGGAAAGTGGAGCCCAGTTGAGATGTGTTGGGCTGGGAGCTGTAAGGGAAGAAGGGCAGGGCTCTGTCCATCTGGAGGTCCTAGGATTCCCTGTCCCTCCCTCCATCCTTCCTTCCCCCCTCCCTCTTTCTTTCTCTCCCTCCCCCCCCCCCCCCAGCAGGAGCTGGCCTCATCCCAGCCTCATCCCTTCTAATCTCTGCAGCCCCTCACCTCCTGCTAGCCTGTGACCTGTACCTGCCCTCTGCAGGTCACCCATCGCTACCCTCCTTTAGGACACCTTCCAGTTCTGGTGTCACCTGGATTGCTCTTGCCATCCTAATGAGAGCTAATGCTTCCAAGGACTTCTGTTCTCTGGGGCATAGTTATGCATGCATGCACACACACACAAACAAACGGAGCAGTTTTTACTTCTACCTCCTACTATCCCAGAAGCTCTTCAAGGACAGTGACTTTTGCTTCTGACCTTATGTCTCAAGAGGTGCTGACACCCAGTAAGTCTCATTATAGCTTTGCTTCAAATAATGAAGGCAGGATTCAATTAAAATCTGGCACAGGCATATGTGAAATACCTTTGAAAAATGGACAAACACAGAAAAGAAAGAATGATGGGAATAAAAACCAGGTCCTGCCGGGTGCTGGTGGCTCACACCTGTAATCCCAGCTACTCAGAAAGCTGAGATCTGAGGATCGTAGTTCTAAGCCAGCCCAGGCAGGAAAGTCTGTGAGACTCTTATCTCCAATAGTCCACTCAGAAAACTGGAATTTGTACTGTGGCTCAAGTGGTAGAGCTCTAGCCTTGAGCTGAAGAGCTGAGGGACAGAGTTCAGGCCCAGATTTCAAGCCCCACCTGTGTGTGTGTGGGGCTGGGGTGGGGAACAGATCCTGCCCAGACACTATTGGGGATGGAGAGACAAGCAGAGAGTGTAAAGAAGGCCAGGGTCAGAGTCATCTGGGCTCTACGAGGGCATTGTGCCTTTCTCTCTGTGCTATGAATTCATCCTCCTTTCATAATTTCCTACTTCAGTCAGATTTGAAAATACTCCTGTTCCCCTTTGGTAGGCAGAGTCCTCAAGCAGATAAAAGAACCACAGAGGGAAAAAACCTCTTTCAGCATCACTGGTCTCTGAACCCCTTTAATTTAAAACAACCACCAGATCACCTCACATGGGGTTTCCTCCATGCGCTGGTCAGCTGGTGATTGCTGCTGTCACATACATGATATAAGCATCTTGAAGGGGAAGGGATGTATTTTGAACTATGGTTTCAGAGGCTTAGTCCAGGTTGGTTTTTGTTATAGATAGGAAATCTCCCCCAACCCCACCCAAAAGCTTATTTTGAAGTCTTGATCTCCATGTAGCACATCACATCATTGACAGGTGATTGGATCATTGTTCTGACCAAATCAGTGGATTAATCACTGAAGGATTTTAATTCTGTAGCATTACTGGGAGGTGGAGGAAACCAGGACTTGAAGGCTAATTGTCAGGAGAACACTAGGGGAAGTATTTCAGGAGAGTGTATCCTATCTCCAGGCCCTGACTCCACCCACCTCACCCCCAGGCTTGCTGGCCAGCGAAAGTCCAGCAGCATCCTCTCTCACATTCTCCAGCCACAGGGATGCACTGCCTTGCCTCAGTCCACAAGCAATGCAGGCAGCTGACCATGGACTGAAATACCTAAAACTGAGCCCAAACTAAAAAATTCTCATTTATAGTTTCCCTTGCTGGTATTTCATCCTGGTGAAGAAAGGCTCTAGGCTACGGTGAGCAAAGCTGCTCACTTACTCATGGAAAAGAGCTTAAACTAAAAGCTGACACCTTCCCATTGACATCCATATCCTAGAACTGCTCTTGCTGCTACCCCCCTCAATGACCTCCCCTCCCCGTCCCCCTGAGCAAATGTACCCAGTGCTCTTGAAAGACAGCCTGAGACCAAGGCCACATCTGGCACTGAGGCCCCTGGTGGACACAGATGCCGCTGTTGAAACCTTTAAACTGTCTACTCAAACCTTGAGGGCTGGGAATGTGGCTTAGTGGTAGAGTGCTTGCTTAGCATGCGTGAAGCCCTGGGTTCGATTCCTCAGTACCACATAAACAGAAAAAGTCGCAAGTGGCACTATGGTCAAGTGGTAGAGTGCTAGCCTTGAGCAAAAAGAAGCATTCGGGACAGTGCTCAGGCCCTGAGTTCAAGCTCCAGGACTGTCAAAAAAAAAAACATCAAACCTTTACATCCTCACTCCCCTGCTCTGCCACCTTGCCTCCATTTCACCCCACTTCCATCTGCCCTGCCTAATAAAGACACCCTACTTTCTAAATTTTTTAATTTTATTGTAAAGATACTGTATAGAGAAGTTTCAATTATGTAAGTAAGGTAACAAGTACATTTTTTCTCCAACTTTGTTACCCCTTTGATTTCTCCCACTTCCTCTCTCCCCTACTCTTCCCCCCCCCTCCAAGTTGTAAAGTTTATTTCCAAGATATGGAAAAAAGAGGGTTGTTGTTGATGTTGTTGTTCTTAATGTACTGTGTGAAGTTATTCCTTTTTACTTTGGTCCCCCCTCCTTTGGTCTATGCCCTTTTGTCACTGTTTTTGACTTTGGTGCCCTGTGTCTTGTATATACGATTATCTGATTTGGGCAAGGGAAAGGGAAATAACAAAATAGTGAGGCAAAGGACAAAGGGTGAACCTATGCAACAGCGATGCTCACAACACACTATGTAGGAAGAGACCTTATTTGTAAGGGAGGTACAGCAGGCTGAAGGAGACTCAGTTGCCCTTCCCAGATTTTCACCTGAATAAAACCTGTTGATTTGTTGAAGTGTGTCTTTCTTCTCCTTCTCTTTTCTTTCTGTCTTTCTATTTTTTGTCGGTCATGGGGCTTGAACTTGGCCTGAGCACTGTCCCTCAGCTCTTCAGCTCAAGGCTAGTGCTCTACCACTTGAGCTACAGCGCCACTTCTGGTTTTCTGGTGGTTTATTGGAGATAAGAGTTTTCTCAGCTTTTCCTGCTCTGGCTGGCTTTGAACCACAAGCCTCAGATCTCAGCCTCCTTGAGTAGCAAGGCATGAGCCACTGGCACCCAGCTCTCTTTTCATGTACTATGGCATCCAGACAGCATAAAAAGAGAAGCAGAACCCAGGAATAAGAAACACCTTTCAAAGAAACAGCCCCAGTGACATAAATCCTCCAAAGAGGCCACTTGTTAATAGTCCATTCAACTGGGAATTCACCCACAGGATAATCCATTGAGGAACTTAGCACCCGCACCATCCAGTCACCCCTCAGCAATGCCACAATTGGAACCAACCCTTCAACCCATGAACAAAGCTTTCTTAGCCAAATCACAACAGTTCAGATTCACTGAGCACTGGTTATACCTGAGCTAACCCAAAGGACTCTATTGTCTTGTTATGGTCATGGCATCTCTGTTCTGAGACCCACCTCCTTTTGAGAATCTGTCAAAACTAGAAACACCTTCTTATAGAAACAACTCACATGCACCAAAATACCAATTCAAAAAAAGAAACTATCTGAATACCAAAAAGATCTCCGGGAAATAGAAATAAGAAGTCAAAGCAAAAATAAAAACTACTGAAAGGCAAAACTTCAGGCAGGTGATCCACCTCAGTAGTGATGAGTCCTGTGGATAGAACATACCTTCAATATAATGTGATTAAAATGGTGCTTTTCAGAAAAGGTCAAAAGCTATGTACTTATGACCATATAAGATGATGTTAAGAAAAATGAACCCCGAGTTAGGGACACAAAGAGACACAAGTGGTTTTTTTCTTCCTTTGGTTTTTAACATATTTATAGTGTACTCTGGGTTTTTTTTTGTTGTTTTGGTACGTTCTTCCCACACCGTATAACCCCTGTTTTTACTGTATTTGATTCTGGTGTCCTGTATCTTGTATATACATTTTTCTAATTTGGGGAGGGGAAGGGAATAAACAAAATTCTTAAGTCCAGATACAGATTGACACACTGTAACAATGAGATATTCAAGACACTATGTTGAAACGAACGTTACAACTTTGGGTGCAAGGGGTGGGGGGGGGGAGAGAGCGGGGAGGCAGGAGTTGGAGAGTTGGGTACAGAAGGGATGGTAGGGGAAAACAAAGGAGGAGATAACAATGCTCCATAGGAAATGTACTCATTACCTTACTAATGTAACTGTAACCCCTCTGTGCAGTATCTTTACAATAAAAAATACATATTAAAAATGGTGCTTTTCCCCAGGGGCTTTCCTACTACTATAATTTCCTGGGCTGGCACTATATAACGAGGGAAGAGAAAGATAATGAATACCCAAAAATTTTCCGTTAAGGTTTGTTCATTTGTTTTTGTGCCAGTCTGAGAGCTTGAACTCAAAGCCTCAGTACTATACCTAAGTTTTTCTGCTCAAGTCTAGCACTCAACTATTTGAGCCCTAGCTCCATTTCCAGTTTTCTAGTGGTTAAGCCCAGGCTGGCTTCGAACCTCAGTCCTCATGTCTCAGCCTCCTCAGAAACTAGGATTGCAGGCATGAGCCACTAGCACCTGCCACCATTAGTTGTGTGTTTTTCATTTTTTATCTTTTTAGTTTTTTGGGTTTTTTTTTTTTTTTTGCCAGTCCTGGGGCTTGAACTCAGGGCCTGGGCACTGTCCCTGAGCTTCTTTTGCTCAAAGCTAGCACTCTACCACTTGAACCACAGTGCCACTTCTGGCTTTTCCTGTTGATGTGGTACTGAGGAATTGAACCCAGGGCTTCATGCATGCTAGGCAAGCACTCTACCACTAAGCCACATTACCAGCCCATGCATTAGGCTTTAACATAGAAATCAGACAGTCAAACTCTTATGTTTGGCTAACTGTAGACACATTGGCAAAAGGAACTAGACCCTTATCCTATACCCCAAACAAAATGAACTAGAATTAAGTCTAAGACCATAAACTATAAAACTATTAGAAGAAAACAGGATAGCTCCATGATATTGGTCTAGGTAAGACTTTTGGAGATAGAAATGTAAAATCACAGGCAACAAGGCAGAAATATATCAATTGGAGTACACTGATCTTAGAAAAGAACTCTGCACAGCAGGAGAAAGGTCAGTCAAAAGACACAATGTTTCACTTAGAGAGAAGAAATAAGTCCAAGATATTGGTTGTGCAAAATAGAGACTATAGCCAATAACAGTGCTTTAAATGCTTATAAGAAAATAGACTTCAGGTGTTCTCGACACAAAATCGTTAAATATGGGGGCTTGGAAGGTGGCTCAGTGGTAGAGCGCTTGCCTTGCATGCATGAGGCCCTGGGTTCAATTCCACAGCACCACATAAGCAAAAAGAAAAAAACCAGAAGTGGCGTTGTGGCTCAAGTGGTAGAGCGCTAGAGTTGAGCCGAAGAGCTGAGGGACAGTGCCCTAGCCCAGAGTTCAGGCCCCACGAACGGACCCAAACAAAAAATCTTTAAATATGTGACATAGTGCTGATATTAATTAATGTGATTTTTCAAGGAATATAATTCAAAACGCTTTTTGGAACTCAGTATACATTTTTTGAACTCAGTATACATATACATTTTATATTTATTAAAGGAATAAATAACATTGCTCCTGCTAATCCCTTAGGATGTTCACTTACTGGTGAATAACATATTCTTCTTCATTAAGTTTTTATGTTCACAAAGAGAATGCCTTTACTGCCTCATAAAATAGGTGGCTGACATGCAGGGCCCATGCTAAGTAAAGAAGGTATCCTGTGTACGTGCAGGATTTTAGTTATTATTTTCCCCTTTCATTGATCATTAGTGACCAATTGAACCCTTATGAGGTATGTCTCCAGAGAGCCAGGCGACTCACACTGGACTTCATCGTTGGACACAAACTAATGATGGAGTCCTAAGAAAGAAAATCCCTCATGATGGGGTTTGTGAGGTTGTTCTGGAACAGCAGCATGCACGTGACGGTCATGAAGGCACCTCAGGGATTACAAGCAGTTGGTGACCAGGGCAAGGTAGACTGGCTCCTTCCAGCTAGGCACAGTGTATCTAGCCCATGTGCACTGAACAGAAACTTCTCCAGACTACAATCAGAGGTTTAGCTGAAAGCTCCTGGCCTTGTTATTCCATGGCACTCCTGGTCTTTGGGGCAGGGGGTGTTGCATGAGCCCACACACACGCTTTCTCAGGTGCCAACCCCCCACTGGTACAAGTGGTACAACTCTGCAGGAGGCCCACCCTAACTCACCTGCTCTTGGACCAGGCCCTACATCACAAGGAAAGGTCTGAGCCAGTGCACCTGCTCATAGCTCCAGTGACCAGCACATGCTCAATGTTGTCAGAGACCAGAGCTGCTACTGCTTTCTCGAACAGATCAGGGCCTGCTGCCCAGAGTCAGCTGGGCTGTCTGGAAAGGTCAGCAGGCATGCAAAAACCACACAGGAAAACTGCTGCTAGAATCTCACTGCTCTAAAAAGGAAATCAAGCAGAGCTCCAGAGAGCTCAGTAAAAGTATCTGTCTGATGTGGCTGAGGGGTCTGTGTCACTGACAAGTGGTGGTTGGCCACAAGACCTGGGTGGGCCCTGGGCACAGTCGCAGACCTCCCCATCAGTGGGGGCTTCTCCTGACTTAAAAGGCAATGTGGTTAGGTAATGTGTGCAGGATGCTACGACCAAGATGGAAAGATGTCATGAGAGCAGACAGTGAGACTCCTGTGGAGAACAGTGTTGACTACCCTGTGGGAGGCAGGGCCCACAAGGGCTGCTGCTCAGACCAGCAGGTGTGGGCTGTAGCTTGGACCTTGATGCATAGAGGCTTCCTTGTGGCTCACTGAGTGCAGAGAGGAAGGGCACTGTGATTGGCCAAAGGCTGATGAAATGTAGCCACAGGCCTCAGATCCTCTTCTGGGCTGGGAGTAGGGGAGGAGAGATGCTGCTTGAGCTAGGCCTGACCTTCTGTCTCCTTGGTGGGATTCTCAAAATCTCCTCTGAGTGGTGAAAGGGACTCTGGTGGAAAATTGTGAGCCCCCTGTAAACAGGGATGAGAAAGATGGGGCCATGCAGGAACAGCTGAGGTGTTTGGGTATCAGGAAGGTGTCATTATTCAGTCCAAAAAGGGCAGCTAAAAGAGGTTTGAAGAAGAGCAAGATGAAAAGCATCAAAGCCTTCACAGGTATTTCTCCAATGAGGCAGAAACAGTTATGTCCACTTTCCAGGTAAGGAAACTGAAGTTAAAAAAGTTTCCTTGCCTAGGGTCAACTAGCTCATATTTGGCCAAGTTGGCCAAACTTGGTGTTTCAGAGATGAAATATGTATGGCAGATTCACTTGATTATGTGGGGTACACCAAGTACAGTCCTGTCTAAGATCTGCCTCCTTTAGTAAAGATTTTCCAGACCCTTGGTTTACCAACTGACTGATTGGAAGTACAGTTTTCCTGTTAGGAGACACAGAGTCTAGCATCTTGTCTTCATGGTGAGAGAAGGTAAAACCCCCACCTCCCAGGTAGGGGTATGTCTGAATCTGTGTACGCAGGAGCTGGCTCTTGGCTGATAGGTTACTAAACCTGTTAGCCTAGGGCCTGAGACTGGGAGTTTCCTGTGACCCTGCCCGCTGACCTGACCCTATCAAGGGCCAGACGAGATCAGGTGTTATCATGCCATGCCACGGGTCTGTGTTCCTGTTCTGCCTCCTGTCACCTGGCTTTTCTCTGATTACCATAGTGTCCCCCTTCAACTCTCTATTGGAGTTGAACTGGTTTGTTGATATTGTTTTCTGCTTTTTCTTTTCTTTCCAACCTTCATGGTTCAGTTTCCTAGCAGTGTGAAGTGTATTTGCTGGCTGCTGGTCTTTTTTTTTTTTTTGTCGGTTGTAGATCTTGAACTCTGGGCCTGGGCACTGTCCCTCAGCTCTTCAGCTCAAGACTAGCATTCTACTCATACAGGCACTGCGCCACTTCTGGTTTTCTGGTGGTTAATTGGAGATACGAGTCTCACAGACTTTCCTGCTGGGGCTGGCTTTGAAACTGCGATCCTAAGATCTCAGACTCCAGCATCTGTTGTTATTAGAGTTCTTGATTATAGCTATTCTGAGGAGAGGTGGTATCTCAGTGTTGTTTTGATTTGCATTTCTTTTATGGCTAGGGAGATTGAGCATTTCTTCATGTGTCTATTGGCCATCTTTCCAATTCAGAGAAGTTTCTCATTAAGTTTTAGCCCACTTTATTTATTGGGCAGTTGTTTCTTTAAAGATTTGTTGTTGGGAGATTTAATTTTTTGAGGGATGTGGACAGAAGCGAACCATACTACATTGTTTGTGGGAGTGTAAACTTGTTCAACCAATTTGGAAAGCAGTATTGAGGTTCATAAAAAGACTCCACATAGAGCTCCCCTATGACCTAGCAATCCCACTTTTGGGCATTTACCCAAATGATCACAAACAAGACCACACTAAAGCTACCAGAACAACTATATTTATTGCAGCGTTATTTACCATAGCTAAGATATGGAACCAACCCAGATGCCCTTCAGTAGATGAATGGATCAAGCAAATGTGGTATATATACACAATGGAATTCTATGCCTCCTTCAGAAAGAATGACATTGCCCCATTTGTTAGGAAATGGAAAGACTTGGAAAAAATTATATTAAGTGAAGTAAACCAGGCCCAAAGAAACATAGGTCCTGTGGTTTCCCTTATTTGCAATAACCAGTGTATATCTGAGACAAGCAGAAAAGGTCAGATAAGTTGATGTTAGGGAAATGAACCCCAAGATAAGAATTCAAATGCTTCTTTTCTTTCATGCTATTGTTTCTAACAGATGATTTCTTTGTTGCTTTGTATGTCCCTCCCCACCCCCACGGTATAACCCTGCTTTCACTGTATTTGATGTTGGTATAATTTGTGGAGGGGAAGGGAAAAAACAAATTGTTTAAATAGGGATACAGGTGGACCCACTGCAACAATGAGATGTACAAGTCGTTATGTGGAAAAACGAACTTTACAACTTTGGTGGGGAGGGGAGGATCAGGTAGGGGGTTGGGGGACGGTATGGGAAGGGATGAGAAGAGGAAACAAAGGAGGAGGCAACAATGCTTGATAAGAAATGTACTTGTTATCTTGCCCATGTAATTGTAACCCCAATGTACCGTATTTTCACTATAAAAAAATAAATTAAAAAAAAAAAGATCTCAGACTCCTTAGTAGCTAGGATTATAAGCATGAGTCACCAGTCACCAGCTGGCTGCTGGTCTTTGGAAAGAGTCCACTATTCAGTCACTGTCCTTTTAATAAAGACTCCAAGATTCAACCTCTCAACATGAGGCATCTCTGTTTCTCACCTTACAATACTGTATACTTCTAGTGTCTAGATATTCTTCTACTACTGATCTCCTCTGCCTTCCAAAATGACTACTTTCTCCTTGTAACCACTTACCTGAGGTTTTATTTCAGATTCCTGAAGGTGTGGGAATGTGTTTGCAATTCCCATGAGGTAAGGGGCATACACTTGTCACTGGATGAGAGGTGAGGGGCTTCCCTCAACTTCCTACTTTCCCAGTGCAATCACCAGCACTTGAGATCCACACATGCAAAGAAACTCAAGGTGTCTCACAAGGAGATTCTCACAGGGTGGGTGTTTCAGCAAATATTTATTTTTGTACAACAGATCAAATTAGACGTAAGGAAAGGGAGAAACATTCTTGGTTCCACAGGCAGGAAATGGGAATTTAGACTCAAAATGGCAGTTCTCATCTGTAATCTTTATACTTTTTGAGCTGGGTGACCATGTTGTTTAGCAACTCTTAATCATTAAAAAATATTTCTGGGAGCTGGGTGCTGGTGGCTCACACCTGTAATCCTAGCTACTCAGGAGGCTGAGATCTGAGGATCATGGTTCAAGGCCAGCCCGGACAGGAATGTCCATGGTACTCTTGTCTTGTTAACCATCAGAAAACTGGAAGTGGCACTGTGACTCAAGTGGTAAAGTGCTAGCCTTGAGCTGAAGTTTTCAGGGAACACTGCCCACTCTGAGTTCAAGGCCTATGACTGACCAAACAACAACAAAAAAAAAAATAAATAAAAACACCTCCACGTTAATTATTAAAGGAATTTCTCAGGAATAGAGGCTCAGAGGAATTTAAGGAGTTAGACACCAGAAGGTAGTTTGATTCTGGAGGTGATACGTAAGAAGTTTGGAATGTATTTTGGTAAATATCACCTAAACCTCATAGGAAATGAAACAAAACGGGAGCCTGGAAATGTAACTTTTGCTTCAATGACTTATTGCTTTCTTTATTAAAATTGTAATTGTTACTTGTGATCATAACTGTAGTTTTGCTTCTGTAAACCTGCTTGCTATCATGTATCCTAACACCTGTGAGTGGCCTGCTTGCCCTTTTAAAACCTCAGTGGTTTTAAAACCCTTTAAAATCCTGCTGCAAGAGAGCTGCTATAGTGATCAGATGCTGCAGCTAATACAGCTTCCTAGCCCAACTGACTCCTTATGCTGATTGTGGGTTCAAATCCCACAGGCCCCAGGAAGCTGGGAGAGTTCATAAAGTAGGGTTGCTGAATTTAACAAGCACCATCCTGGCCATGGGTAGATAATAGAGTATTGGGTTTAACTGTCTTCATGATAGAGGCAGGGAAGTCCCAGGTGATAGGTGTGCCTGAATTCCAAGAGGCAGGGGCACAGACATGGACAATAGGTTACTGGTCTTGGGTCCTGAACACTCAAGTTCCCAGTGACCCAGTCCCCTGTGCTGACCCGATTTAGGCCCAGACCAGCTCAATTGCCATTATGCTATGCCATGTCTCTGTTAATCCTGTCTCCTGGCTCTTCAAGGGTCATAATGCTGTCCCACTTCAGCTCTCCTTTGGAGCTGGTTTGTTGGTATTTTCTTCTGCTTTTTCTTTCCTCTCTGGCTCTCATGGCTCAGTTTTCTGATAGTATTAACTGTATTCATGAGACTGCAGGTCTTTGGGACAAGAATCCACCCCGGCCTTCTAATAAAGACTCCCAATTAGACCTCTCAAAATGTGGCTTCCATTTTCTCACTGTGTAACACTAGTTGGTGGGCTTTTTGGGTTTTGTTTTTATTTTTTTTAGCTCTGACTTCCTGGTTTTAATGTTTGCATATGGTCCTTTGGTATTTATGGTTTGGACTTTCCCATCTCAGGCTGGGAATGTGGGTTAGCAATAGCGTGAGTACTTGCCTAGCGTGCATGAAGCCCTGGGTTCCATTTCTCAGTACCACAGACACAGAAAGAGCCAGAAGTGGTGCTGTAGCTCAAGTGGTAGAGTGCTAGCCTTGAGCAAAAGAAGCTCAATGACAGTGCCCAGGTCCTGAGTTCAAGCCCTGTGACTGGCAAAAGAAAACAAAAAAATAAGATTTCCCCATATCTGTAAGAGGTCCTTAAAGCTGCTTTTTTGCTAAGAAACACTAACTACTTATTTGAGCTCTGGAATGAACTAGGACAAAAACTAAGAATCTCCCTGTTACCATTAGCTCACATCTATAATGCTAGCTACTCAAAAGGCTGAGATCTGAGAATTGCAGTTCAAAGCCATCCCAGACAAGAAAGTCCTTGAGATTCTTATCACCCAAGAGAATTGGGAAGGTAGAGCTACAGTTCAAGTGGTAGAGTGCTTGCCTTTAGCTTAAAAAAAAAGCTCAGAGACAGCACCTAGGCCATGAGTTCAATCCCCAGAATCCACACAAACAAAATATATATACATACACACTCATACTCCACATTCACACACAGGAGTCATCCCAGCTCACTCCAAATAGTATCTGTGTCCTGTCCTAGGGCTTGAACTCAGGGCCTCAGCGTAGTCCGTGAGCCTCTTTGTGCTCAAGGCTAGTGCTCTACCACTTGCACCACAATGCCATGAACAACTTTTGCTGAGTAGTTTATTGGCAATAAGAGTCTCACAGACTTTCCTGGCCAGGCTGGCTTCAAACCATGATCTTCAGATCTCAGTCTTGAGTGCAGCTAGGATTACAGGCGACATTCTCACTTTGTAGTCACTTTGCAGCCATCTTGAAAACCAGGAGCACCTGCCAGGTGTCAATAACTAATTGTAAAGACTTCCCACTGACCAATCCTGACTGGGACTATGGAACATCAGACCACTCTGAAGCCACCTCTGACTGTTTTAACTTTGTGACCCTTTCCCCAATTCTCCCTACGTAAGGTAAATACCTATACTCTGACAACTAAAGATGTGCTGAAGTGCTGTCTTTCTGTGGCTGACCCATAATAAATCTTTCTCTGCCCCTCACTATGTCTCTTTATTTGGTACACAGGGCCAGTGGCTGGATCTGGCCTGGGGAATCCCTGAAATTTGGGCCTGGGCACTGAAACTCCAGTTCCATCTCCTTATCTATCCAACACACCTCCAATTCTTACCAGCAAGATTCAAGAAACCAAATATCAGGAAAATTTTACAAAAGGCCAAAATTCCCTAAAAGTAAGTGAGCCTCTATACACCCACCAGTCTATGAGTATTATGATTTGGAAGGAAATGTGGCCTATAATGTAAGTTACAGAGCAATCTGAAATAGAGCAGAAAAACTGGGAATGGAGAAGAAGGAATGGGAATTCTAGTAAAAAAGAAATTAGAAAATAATACTTACCTAATGATTCATCTATACTATTTAAGTATATAGCAGAAGGAAACAAAATCAGCATACAACACAGATACAATGATACCCATGTTTATTGTAACATTATTCATAAGTTATGGGATCATCCTGGGGCCAAATATCTATCAGTGGATGAATGAATAAAAAAATGAGCTATATTTTTCAGTTTTATATATTTCATTATCTGTATACATAAAGTCCGTTATATCTACATTCCATTTAATATATATTCTAATGTATTATAATTTATATGCATATATATCATGGACTATATTTTGTCAGTCATGGGACTTGAATTCTGGGACTAGGTGCTGTCCCTGAGCTCTTCAGCTCAAGGCAAGTGCTCTACCACTTAAGCCATAGAGTCACTTCTGGTTTTCTGGTGGTTAGTTGGAGATAAGAGTCTCACAGACTTTCCTGCCCAGGCTGGCTTTGAACTGTGATCCTCAGATCTCAGACTCCTGGGTAGCTACAAATACAGGTGTGAGACACGGGTGCCTGGCTCATAAGTATTATTTAGCCATAAAGACTGAAATTATGGATAGTTGCTAGTGTCTTATAACTCTAATCCTGGCTACTGAGGAGACAGAAAACTAGAAGATAACAATACTTTTTACTATAGGAAAAAAGTTCACAACAGAAAAACAGACAGAGGCATGTACTTGTCAGCCCAACTACACAGAAAGCAAAAACAGCAAATCAAGGGTCAGGCCAGCTTGGAGAAAATGCAAGACCTTATCTCATACCAGCAGAAGCAGGGCTGAAGGCACAGATCAAGTTTAGGCACCTCATGACAAGCATGAATCCCTTGGGTGCAAATACCACTACTATCAGAAAAAAAAAGTACAGCTAGGTAGTGGTGGCTCATGATATAATCCTAACTACTCAGATGGCAGAGATCTGAAGATCACAGTTCAAAGCCCACCTTGACAAGAAAGTTCTTGTGGCACTTCTTACCAAGGAACCACCAAAAAGCCCAAGTGGAGCTATGGCTCAAGTAGTAGTTGCTACCAAAAGCTTACAGAAACTGAGCTTTGGAGCACAAAAGCTTAAGGACAGTGCTCAGGCCCTGAACTCAAGCCCTAGGACAAGCACACAAAAAATAAAAGAGAATAAAATGATCATTTTTAGGAAAATGGATGAAACTGGAAGTTATCCTATCAAGTAAAATAAGCCCGATTCAGAAAAGCAAATATCCCACATTTTCTCAAAATGGAAGAAAGACTATTAAAGGAAGAGGACGGGAGGAGAAGAAAGAACAAGAATAGGTAAAGGGTGAAGTATAATCAAATCACATTATATGCATTATTACAACGTCATTTAAAATATATCAAAGCCAAGGCCAGTAGGCTCATACCTGTAATCCTAAATATTAAGGAGGCTGAGATCTGAGGATCATGGTTCAAAGCCAGCTGGGGCAGCAAGGTCCATGAGACTTTTTTTTGGGGGGGGGGTCCGGTCGTGGGGCCTGAACTCTGGGCCTTGGTGCTGTCCCTCAGCTCTTCAGCTCAAGGCTAGCGCTCTACCACTTGAGCCACAGCACCACTTCCAGCTTTTTTCTTTTTGCTTATGTGGTTCTGAAGAATCGAACCCGGGGCCTCATGCATGCAAGGCAAGTGCTCTACCACTGAGCCACCTTCCCAGCCCCTCCATGAGACTCTTTTTTTTGGGGGGTCCGGTCGTGGGGCCTGAACTCTGGGCCTGGGCGCTGACCCTCAGTTCTTCAGCTCAAGGTTAGAACTCTACCACTTGAGCCACAGCGCCACTTCTGGCTTTTTTTCTTTTTGCTTATGTGGTGCTGAGGAATCGAACCCAGGGCCTCAGGCATGCAAGGCAAGCATTCTACCACTGAGCCACCTTCCCAGCCCCTCCATGAGACTCTTATCTCCAATTAATCACCAGAAAATGGGAAATAGCCTTGTGACTCAACTGGTAGAGCACTTGGCTTGAGTTGAAAAGCTCAGGGACAGGCCCAGAGTTCAAGCCTCAACAACAACAATATATATCAAAGGCATTAGGCAAAATAGTATTATAAGATATAATGAAACTCTTCATACCTAAAAAGTAAACCAAAATGTAAAAAGCACATCTATAAAGAGATAATGGAGACAACTGGGCACCCCAGACTCATGCCCATACCCTGAGATCTGAGGATCATAGCTCAAAGCCAGCCCAGGCAGGAAAGTCTATAAAACTTTTACCCCAATTAATCACCAAAAAGCCAGAGGTAGAACTACGGCTCAAATAGTAAACTACCAACCCTAAGTGAAAAAGCTAGAAGATAGTGCCCAGAACCTGAACTTCAGCCTGATATGGACACATACACAAAAAATATATGATGTCAAGTAGTGGGACATCAAAGGAATAATATTTCTTCTTTTAATTTTTTATTGTTATTACAATAGTAATGTACAGAGGGGTTACAGTTATGTAAATCAGGTAAAGAGTCCGTTTCTTTAAGGATAATGTCACTCCTTCCCTTACTCTGTTTTTCCTCTCATCTCCACCCACAACTTGTATAGTTCATTTTCAATATAGTGTCTAGTGTGTACCACTGCTGCATTTATGCCCTTTTCCCTCCATTTCTGTGTCTGTCCTTACACTCCCAAAGACATACAAATGATCAAACAAGAAGAAAGAAAGAAAAAAAAAGAAAACAGCAACGAAGAAAACCATATCTTGTTTCCATTTCCTGGAGCTCATTTCAGTAAATATCATTTTGTGTGATCAGATGCAGAATAATATTTCAACTAAGCTTAATTCAAATAACACAAGAATTAAATTTTATTACTGTATAGTTGTATAGTTAACATATGAGAAAAAGAAGAGAATACAAAATCACTGAAATGGATCTATAAGGATCACTAAGATTGAAGTGATAATAGACTTCCTAACCTAGAAAAGCCCAAGACACACTGCTGAATTCTATAGGACCTTTAAAGAAGTATTAACACTGATACTCCCCAAACTTTTCCATGAAATGCAAGGGAGGAAACACTACCAAATAAATTCTATAAATCCAGAACGAAACTCATTCCAAACCCTGACAGGGACACCTCAAGGAAATAGAACTATATACCAGATCTCCTGGGTGAACATAGATGCCAACATTCTCAACTTAATGCTTGCTAAGAGAATTCAACAACATATCAAGATCAAATCGGTGTCATTCCAGGTTTGCAAGGTTGGTTTAACATATTTAACATAATTTAACATATTTAACATAATTGTAATACAGCACAGAAACAGGATCAAGGACAATGATCATATATGATTATCTCTATTGACAGAGAAAAAAGGCTTTAACAAAATATGAAGGGAACTCTGAGCCTAAGCTGTGAGACCAGAAAAGGGTTAAGAGGTCGAAATGCTACCTTGTCAGTACTTCAACGGTGAAGAACTGTACCCTGGAAAGGTCAAACAAACAAGGCAAAACAAATACTTAAATTACTATTGATTGGACTGCATTGTTGTTTAAATTAGAGCTGTTTGGACCTTATAAAGCTTGAGACCTAGCCAGGTGCCAGTAGCTCACCCCTGTAATCCTAGCTACTCTGGAGGCTGAGATCTGAGGATGAAGGGTCAAAGACAGCCTTGGCAGGAAAGTCCTTGAGACTCTTATATCCAATTAACCACCAGAGAACCAGTAGTGCTGTGGTTCAAGTGGTAGAACATTTGCCTTGTGCTGAAGAGCTCAGGGACAGCACCCAGGCTAGAGTTCAAGCCCAACAACCCACCAAAATAAATAAATAAATAAATAAAGCTTGAGACTGTGGGAAATAGGTTTGTGTTAGGGTTAAATATTTACCACACTTCCTCCTGTTCTCTAGTGATAAGGGAGTCAATTATCACTATGTACACAAACTATATCTCAAGTTAAAGGTTGCAACCAGAAGATAAGTTGATACCTGGTTTTCTGCATGTATCTGTAAGTGACCTCCCATGTATTAAATAAAATAAATAAGCTTGCTTAAAGGAGCTTGGGGTTTAAAAGCTGCTGACTACTGAAACCCCTGCTTCCCCACTCCCTCTTTGTCATTCTTATTTCTCTGGCTCCCATATCCCTTCGTGTTGTATTAGATTGTGGATAGCAACAAAAATACACCATCCTTTTATGATTAAAAAAAAGGCCTGGAGAGGCTAGAAATAGAAGGAAAGTACATACTAAACATCTTACTAAATGGGGGAAACCTGAAACCATTTCCTTTAAAGTGGAGAATGAGACAAGAGAGTTCATTTTCTCCATTCTTACTCAATATAGTACTAGAATATAGTACTAGAATTCCTAGTCTGAGCAATAGGGAGGAGAAGGAAATAAAATGGATCCAGATAGGAAAGAAAGAAATCAAATTGTCTCTATTTGCAGATCATGTGGATCTGCAAAAAGACTAAAGATTCTACCCTAAAACTGCCTGGGCACTGTCCCTGAGCCTCTCTCTCTGTGCTCAAGGCTAGCACTCTACCACTTTAGCCAAAGCACCACATCCAGCCTTTTCTGTTTATGTGATACTGAGGATTCAAATCCAGAGGTTCATGCATGCTAGGTAAGCCACATTCCCAGCCACCATAGTATCTTTTCTATATAGCAATAAATGAGAGAGTGAGAAGAAAATTAGAAAAATCCTACTCAAAATAGCCTCACAAACTAAGTAAATAAAATACCTAGAAATAAACTTAATCAAGGATGTGAAAGAAGTCTACAAGAAAACTATAATAACCTTGAAGAAAATAAAAAAGAGCAGAAAAGTCCATGAGACTCTTACCTCCAACGAACCACCAGAAAATAGGAAGTGGTGCCAAGGCTCAGAGTGGTAGCAAAAAGAGTGCAGGGATAGTGCCCAGGCCCTGAGCTCAAGCCCCACAACTATGGAAAGAAAGAAAGAAAGAAAGAAAGAAAGAAAGAAAGAAAGAAAGAAAGAAAGAAAGAAAGAAAGAAAGAAAGAAAGAAAGAAAGAAAGAAAGAAAGGAAAGAAAGAAAGAAAGAAAGGAAGAAAGAAAGAGAGGAAGGAAGGAAGGAAGAAAGAAAGAGAGGAAGGAAGGAAGGAAGGGAGGGAGGGAGGGAGGGAGGGAGGGAGAGAGGGAGGGAGGGAAAGAAAGGAAGAAAGGAAGAAAGAGAAAGAAAAAAAGAAAGTGAAATTGATGAAGACACTAGAAGATAGAAAAACCTCCCAGGCTGATAGATCACTAAAATTAATATCAGGAAAATGAACAAAAGTAAACTACAAATTCAATGACATACTCATCAAAATCCCAAATACTCTTCACAGAGATAGAAAAATGAATCCTAAAATTCATTGAATGCACAAAAGATGTACAAACAGCCAGAACAATCTTGTGAAGAGAAGAAGAAAAAGCAATGCTGAGGATATCACAAAACTAGACTTCAAATTAAACTACAGAGCCTTAGTAATGAAAACACAAACACCAGTGAAACAGATTACAAGAACAAGAAATAAATCGTCACACTGATAGCTCTCTGATTTTTGACAAAGGAGCTCAAAATGCACACTGGAGAAACCTAGCCTCTGAACAACATGGTGCTGGGAAAAGTGAATAGCCACAGGCAGAAAACAAAATAGATTCCTGTCTCTTGCCATGTATAGATACAATTTAAAGTGGATCAAGGATCCTGAGTGTGTGTGTGTGTGTGTGTGTGCGTGCGTGTATGCATGCATGCGTGCATGTGCATGCACGTGCACGTGCGCACACACACACACACACACACACACACACACACACACACACTGGGGCTGAGGCTTGACCTCAACCCCAATCCAGCTTCTTCAGCTTATTCATTCATAATTCTACCTCTTGAGCCATACCTCCATATCCCTCCTTTTGCTTTAATTGAAGAAGAGTGTCATGGATTTGTCTTCCCAGACTGGATTCTAAATGCAATTCTCAAATCTCAGCCAGGAGTTGGGAGCCACTGGCACTCAGCTTGGATTAGGATCTTAATGTTAAAACATGAAACTTTGAAATTATTTTAGGAAACAACTTGGAAAGCACTACAACTTTTTGGCCCAGGATATAACTTTCTGAATATTCCAATAGCTCAGCAAATAAGAGCAAGGATTTGAACAAATGAGATTTGATCAACTAAAAAGTTTCTGCAGCCGGGTGCCAGTGACATATATCTGTAATCCTAGCTACTCAGCAGGCTGAGTGCCACGCCACATACACTTGGTTGAAACTTTTGGAATGAAAGGTTCTGGACAGGAGTAGAGCCTGGCATAGACTCAAGCCCCAGGCATCCCCCAGGATTTGGTGGAGAACTGGATTCCCTACAAAAGACAATCTGGTCAGACTTAATCCATTGTTCTCTGAGAAAGAGAAGTTCCAGTGTGACTGCTGCTCACCACAGTGACCCAGGGCCCAGTGGCAGGATGCCTGCCCTGTGCCCTGACAAGTCCCACCTGGGAGAGCGTCTGTCCTGCCTCCAGGCCAGTTCAGGCCTGCCATTGTACACAACAACCCTTGTTTCCTCCTCTAACAAGCAGCTCAGTATCCAACCACCATGGGAACCCAGTCCGAGAGGCACAATGGAGAAGAAGCTGCCAAAGCAAGCGTTTGGAAAGGAGCAGAGATCACAGCAGGCAAAGCAGCCATGAAGATGTGTCTACAAGGAGTCCTTAGCTGGGTTCAGCAAAGAGAGGCCAGTGCAGGTGGGCGGAGCACTTCCATAAAGCTGCCTGTGATGGATAGATGGCTTCTGATTTGACATTGACAACAGAATAAGGGACTGCAAATTCAATGAATAGTCTCTGGCCAGAGAAACAAGGTCAAACGCTTAAGTTTCTCCACTTCCAGTGGTTCCTGGTATTTCCAGCGGAGTGGACATCTTTCTGTGACCAAGCGGGTGCCACACCACCTTCTGCTCTGCGTAAGAGATCGCATTGGACAAAGAGCTTCAAGGAAGCATGCCCCCAGGAAGGGGGTGTTGGTTCAAGGCTTCCCATACACTTGGCTGCACCTTTATAGCCTCTACCTTTATTCTTACTATATTCTTCTTGGCTGTACATTCGTTGCCTTTATTCTCGTTTTGGCTATTTTTCTATTGATCCGCGAACAGAGCATGTTGTATTTTTCCAGTCCAATAGAGACGGCTTCTCTAAGTAATAAAGACTAAGGCCAAAGATTAAATGTGGGCAATCCCCCAATCAATCTATCATCTGATGTGACGTTGCCTCCAGAAATTCCTACAACTTCACAAGCGGTTTTGCAGCTCACGCATAGTAAATATAGAGACTTAAAATTTCTAGGTATGTCCAACAGACAAAATCAACAAATTAAACTAAGTTAGAAAGAGTTATCCTAGTAGTTTAGAGAGTTCTAAAAAAGAAGAGACCTCTGATTATAAAAGAAAAAGAAAGATTCTCCCAACAGTTATGATTAAGTTTAGTCCAACTTATGTTATAGGGAATAGATGGTGTTTTCATCCTGAACCAACCAAGAACCATTTCCTTATACAGGAGTTTATAAAGATGAAATTAGTTGGATAAAAATAAAATAAAAAAGAGTATAATGTAAGTACAGCCCTGTCTTAGGTTTGTTAATTATTAAACATAAAAAGGCTGAATAGATGACGTATTCTATTAAACAATATGCTAGACTTGTTTCGCACCGCTTAGCTTAAACAGTTGGTGGGATAGTCATTAATTTTCATGTAATTCATCAACGCTTTGCCTTTAAAAAAATTGATTACGTGCTTAAATGAACAAAGAATCTATGTCACAAACACACACTGTATAAAAATGTTAATTCTCCTCAATAAAGATACACTCAGATGCAACTCTTTTGAGTCTGTGTCTGTTTGTCACTTCGCCGACTCCTTTGCCCACCTATCCCGAGATCCCTGTCCTGTTGGTCCCAGTGCTCCGGCCGAGCTGGTCCTTCGCAGCTGAGAATCTGAGGATCACTGTCCTAAGCCAGTCCCGGAAGGAAACTCTGTGAGACTGTTATTTCCAATAAACTACTCAAAAGAGCCAGGCAATGGTGGCTCACTCCTGTAATCCTACTTACTCAGGAGGCTGGGATCTGAGAATTGCCTTTAAAGCCAGACCCAACAAGAAAGTAATTGAGACTCTTATTTCCAATAAACCACTCACAAAACTGGAAGTGGCACTGTGAATTAAGTGTAGAGTACTTGCCTTTAGCTGAAGAGTACAGGGACAGTGCCCAGGCCCAGAGTTCAAGCCCCACCACCACCACCAACAACAACAAAACCAAAAACGTACTCAACCGAGCTGGAAGTGGTGCTGTGGCTCAAGTGGCAGAGCTCTAGACTAGAGCATAGAGGTGCTCAAGGATGGAGCCCAGAGCCTGAGTTCAAGCCCCAGACCAGGAAAAAAGTTTCTGCATAGAAAGGAAATAGTAGTCTGCTGGGACATGCCCCAGACAGGAGATTTTTTTCAGCTATACATCTGACAAGGTATTTGTTGTTGGTATTGTTTTTGTTGTTTTGTTTATTTGTTTTATTGTGAAAATACCGTACAGAAGGGTTACAATTACATGGGCCAGATAATGAATACATTTCTTATCAAGCATTGTTGCTTCCTCCTTTGTTTCTGACAAGGTATTAATAATCAGAACATATAGGGAGTTCACAGAACTAACCACGCAAGAATTAACAAATGAATTAATAAATACACAAACTAATGAAATAAACATCTTTAAAAAGCACAAATGGAGGATAAATGCATAAGAAATACTCAACATCGAGAGAGAGAGAGAGAGAGAGAGAGGCAAACCAAAATGGCATTGAGATTTCATCTGACTCTATTCAGGATGTCCATTATCAAAAGCACTAAGCATAAATGTTGGTGAAGGAAGAAGGAATACTCATACACTGTTGGTGAGAATGTAAACTAGTGCAGCTGCTATGGAAATTGGTATAGAACTTTCTCAGAAACTAAAAACAGAACTGACCTATGATCTAGTCATACCACTCTTGGGCAGATATCCAAAGGAATTTAAGTCAGGAATATAGTAAAGGCCCCTGCACATTCATTCATCATGACACCATTCCCTATAGCCAAGACGTGGAAACAATCCAAATGCCCTATAACTACTTGATGAGTGGGTCCAGAAAATGTGGCACATATACACAATGCAGTATTATTCATGCATAAAGAAGAATGAAATGGATGGTACTCGAATACATCATGTTGAATGAAGTAAGCCATGTTCAGAAGGATGAGTTTTCTCTCACATGTAGATGCCATGCCTAAAAGATAAAGACACATGAATATATATATATATACACATATATATATATATATTCTTGTAGGATATATGCATTGTAAAATACCATGGTGAAGCCCCATTGAACAATCATGCACATCAACAAAAATCACTACTACTGAAGTAAAACATATCCTGTCTGAGGTGTGGGTGCTAGTAGGAGCAGAGAAGGCAAACACAGAGGGTGAAAGAGGGGGAATTTAGTCAAAATACTTGATGTACATGTGTAAAAATGGAGGCATAAAACTTGTTGAGGTTGTTTTGGAGGGGTGGGAAGAGCAGGTGGGAGAGTATGGAGAAGATGTATTGTATGTATATAATGGTATGACAAAATGGAACCCCCTTGTAGAAATAATAGATGTTAATTTAAAAAGACAAAGGAGTCAGGTCTTAGCTCCACCTTAAGGATGGATAGCCAAAGATTCTGAGGTAAAGGGTGAGGTGAAGCCAACTTTACCAATGCCCCTCATTGCTCCAGTTTCTTCATGCTCTGGGTTCCTGGATATTTGCATACGTAGTGTGGACTTGCTGAACCTGCCCATGGCCCCTGCTCCTCTCTGAGTCCTCCTATAATTCAAGTGGGTTTGAAGAGTGGTCTTGGTCAGCTTCTCAGACTCAGGGACAGGGTCAGTCAAATTATGTCCTTTGTGCCTCTCCTCCTCAACCACAAAGTTCTGGCTCCCCATCCTGTTAACTCCCACCCTCCCCCCAAAAGTCCTCCAAAGAAACATCAGTGCAGAACTCTCTCTATGAAGTCCAGTCTCTGCACTTGCTCTGTCCTCTGCCTTCTCCACCGACCACCCAACATCCTCATCTATTCCAGGCTCTCTCTTCTCAGTGTCATCTTCCTAGATAACCTTACAACAGTTGCAAATATATATGTACAAATAAATGCACATGCAAATATATCTGCAAATATATATCTGATCATGTTCCTATTCATCTTGCTTGTTTTGCTTTATCCTTGGCACATACCCCCACTCAATATATCAGAATTTGATCATTTATTGTATCATTATCCTCCTCCTCTTAAAACACATCCTTAGTAGAGGCAACTTCATTGAGAAGAACATTTTTTGATGATTGTTCTTAACTTCTGTGGCCCAAATTACAGTGATTTGAAGAGGATGGGATATCCTGGTTGGTTCTCTAACAGATGTCTTTACCATCTTGAATCCCCTCAGTGAGAAGAGATTTTGAAAAAATGCTGTAAAGCATCATCTCCATGAAGGCTCTTATTTTCCACATGTGCATGCTTGGAAACTGAGTTCCAAGGGGGTAAAGCTGGACAGGAAGTCTGCCTCATAGCTGGCTTTGCCACCAGCTCTGCTCCCTTGGGTACTTGTCTTTTTGTGTCCTGGGAGGCCTTGTTTTCCCCACAGGCTCGGAGCTCCCTGAGGCTAGAGACTGAGGTTCAATAGGGCATATGATCAGGGTTGGCTTTACTTGAATTGTCTTCCTCCCCTAGAGCCACTTCTGCCCTGCCCAGCTCCCAGGACCTGCTTTTGCTTCCTTTGGGTCTTGTACATCAGTTGCATCCTAGTAGCATCCCAACAGCCCCCTGATCACTTTGCAATCTTACTTCCCTGTGACCCAGGTTTAACTGTCCTGGTAAGGATGCCCTCCAAGGCTCTCATCCCTGGGCTGTCCCGCCAAGCTGGTGCCCTTGCTTCATTTGGGATCTCCCCAAGGAATGGCCATGAATACGGGACCATGGGTGTGGAGCCTCCCTTCCAATCACTGCACTTAATCCCCATGTGCTGTGGGTACACAGATACACAGACATAGGGTCCAAGGCAAGGAGTAGACCTGGAGGCTGACTGTGGAACAGAGTATGCCAGACTTCCTGGGACTCCCAAACTCTGAGTTTGAGTCAGTAAGTTGCCCTGATTTCATTCCCTCTGTTTCACCTTCCGGTCAGCCAACAGGTTGATCTCTGCATAAAGCTCAGGTGCGGCAAGCCCACTCTTTTGATCATCAGCAGTGTCCTCTGTGAGAAGAACCTGGGGGGCAGCTGTGGAGCCTCGCATGGCTGGAAAAGAAATGGACCCACTTTATGCAGAAGACCCTCAGTGCCATTGATGTGACCAACACACACCCATCAGATCCATCAAGGGCGGTGATGATCCCAGGGACCAGAAGCACAGGTCTTAAACCCATACTCTGTTCCTGCCACCATGCACACTGCCTTTTTTATTCTTGGAGTTGGACATTAATTCCGTAGTTTTGATTGGGGCAATTGCTCTACCACTTGAACCACAACTACACTTTCAGATTTTTGGGGGATTAATTGGAGAAAAGTGTCTTACACTTTCATACCTAGGCTACCTATGAACCGCGATCCTCAGATCTCAGCATCCCGACTAACTAGGACTACAGGTGTGAGCCATCCGTGGCCTTTCTCTTTGGGTAGTCAGACATATACCCACACTCAGCACCCCAGACTTTTAGCTGTCCATTGTCCCTGGGATTTCCTCAACCCACTGCCCCTCCTCCAGCCAGCCCAAACCCCAGAATCCCCAGCACCTGCCTTTTCCAGTCTCTGTCCCCTTCCTCTTCCAGATCCATATTCCAATCCCCGGAATCACCAACAGCACCACAGCAACCAGTCCTATCCATTTGTTCCAATGGGAACCTTGGGCTAAAGACAATTTGCTGTCAAGATCTGCCATCGTCAGATAAGACATAGGATGGTGGCAGGGCTGGGGAAAAGATGGGGAGACTGGGGAGGATTACCCTAGCTCTAGCTCCAGGCCTGTTTCCCAGTGTGTAAACGCTGCAGCCTGCATGAATTTTCTCCCTTCTACTCTTTCTCTGTGATCTGGTCACTTCCATATTAATGCTTCTGCTGCTAGGCCTTCTGTCTAGTCTATATACAAGAACCTCAGGAAATGGTCTAGGCTGGATTGACATTGTTCACCACTCAATCTGTCCCGCTTTTTTCCTTGAGGACTTGCAGAAGCAAAGTACATTGCAAGAGAGGGAAGGGGATGGAAGAATCTGTGGTTTCCCATAGTATGCTCTTTGCTAGGATGTCTCCATTTCTTTTCTTGGTGGTGGTGGTGATGATCACTGGGCTTGAACTCAGGGCCTGGGTCCACGTCCCTGAAGGCTAGTGTTCTACCACTTTGAGCCACAATGCCACTTCCCGTTTTCTGATGGATAATTGGAGATAAGAGCTTTAAGAGCTTTCCTAGCCAGGCTGCTTTGAACCCTGATTATCAGATCTCAACCTCCTGAATAACTTGGATTATATGCATGAGCAACCAGTGCCCAAATAGGATGTCTTTCTTAGGGCTACAAGAAAATCCTAGTCATTCTTCAAGGTCTAACACATGTGTTCCTTTCCCTGTAATGCCTTTCCCAACTCCTATAGAAGTTTCTCATTCTCTTCCATTCCTTGTTTTCTTCTCTCCTTGAACCATACTTTATATCTTGGCTTATCTATGAAGCATTTTACATCTAGCTTTACTTTTAGATATGTACTCACTCTGTGTGCTCCTGAACTAGCCTGAGGGCTTGAACTCAAGGCCTAGGCACTAGCCATGAGCCTGTCTGTCAAAGCTACCACTTTACCACTCAAGCCATAGTGCTACTTCTGGCTTTTTGCTGGTTAACTGGAGATAAGACTCTCATGGAACTTCTTGCGTAGGCTGGCTTTGAACTGTAATCCTCAGTTCTCAGCCTCCTGAGTAGCTAGGATTACAAGTGTAAGCCTGTAAATATTTCTGTAATGTTTGTAATGCCACTGCTCATTGTCATGCTCCTTTTCATAGACTGGACTGACAAATTTACTTGAACTGCCTATGTTAATACTCACAATAACACTATAAATTGGTAGGGTTATTATCCATCAAGTAGGTAGAAAGGCTCAAAAGTTATATAGCTTCTCCAAGAAAAGATGGCCAGTGTGTGATGATGAAGTCGTTGTACTGTATGTTCCTTGAAGACGGGTGCTTCTCTTATTTTTCATGGTGATTTTTCCCTTACTCCAACACATCATAAGTACTCAGCTCAAGAATGTGCACTTAATGTTGAATAGGTGAGTTAAGAAATGACAAGGAAGAGGCTACTCAGAGGAGACCTTGCCCACGTGAGCAAGCCGAGCTCAGGAGGACATTGATGGGACAGAGCAGCTGACCCCATGAAACAGCTCCTTATTGCATCAGTCTGTTCCTGCGGAAAAGTCCTGGGAAGTGAGAATGAGTGATACTTTAGGAACGGTCGCCAGGAAGGGGACAGCTGGCATGCAGCAAAAACCTCACACATCTAACAGCCTGAATGGGCCATTGATGTCAGCCCACCCTGGGAGAAAGCCTGAGTGTGGGTGGGGTCAGGAGAAACCAAGGCTGAAACTGTGCTGAGGGATGGCCAGTGCTGACTCCTCTGTCCCTCCCCTCCCCTTGTGTGAATTCTGATGGCTACTCTAGGATCCTAGCTCCTCCATGTAGGGCAGTAGGGTACCCACAAGCCATCCTACATTTATATTCATATATTGAGTGATTTCTGGCCTTGTGTCATGGGGATGCAGTTGCTCAGAGCAGAGGGGAATCATCAGGGCTTACCAAGTGAACAGCCTCACCATGATCCTCCTGGACATTGCTAGCCAGCCTGCGTCCTTCAGGTCTAGCCGACTCTCCCCATTGGTGCCAGCCCATTCCCAGCTCCCTTCCTGGGAGCTCACACTTACCCATTTGTGGACAGATGCTAAGGTCTAAGGTCGCATTCTTCTGGTCTGCAGGATTGCTGACCACACAGATGAGGTGGCCATTCAGCTGGCTCCGGGAAAGGCTGAGGCTTAGATTCCTGGAGTTGGGAGCTGCTGCTAGAGTTCCTCTCTGCCCCAACTCCCCACTGAAGCTTTGGTTCAGCCAGGTCACTGTCATGTTCTCTGTGGTCCCTGGGATCCAACACTCCAGGCTGACATTGCACCAGCCTGATGTGCTGGTTGATGAATGAACCAGAATTTGGGGGTGGAAGACTGGCTCTGGGTAAAAGAGGACAAAAAAAGAAACTAATCTTCAGGAATGGAGGCTCATGGGAGCCTATCAGCCACTCTCCCTGTAAAGAACATGGATGTGAGAGGTTGTCTTTTTCTAAATACAAACCTGGTGAAGAACCTGTCAACCACCCCAACCAGGGATCTGACCCCCTGCCCTGGGGAAGATGGCTGAGGCTCTTCCTGAAGAACCACACTCTCTGTCTACTACAAAAAGAAAAGTGAGGATCATTTTCTGGACCTAGCCCAGGCTGTCCTGACTGCCCACCACACACACACCACCAGTGTCCCCCATCATGTCCCTTTAGTGACTTCAAGTTGCCCTGCTTAATGATATTCCATAACCTCAGTGGGAAAGTGCATTTGAATCTAGAACTTACATCCTTCCCACTGACCCTTACACTAAAAGAGCAAAAAGGACACTTCAGGATGCACAAGTCAGTAAGAAAGGATGTATTCTCTAAGAGAAATATAAAGATGTACAGAAAAGAAAGAGGGGGAAAACACATAGCCTCTTCAACTATTGGTGCTGGGAAAACTTGGCAGCCACACACAGAAAACTAAATTAAAAGTGGTGCCCAGCCTATTGTCATGCACTAACATCAACTCAAAATGGATTAAAGACCTTAACATCAAACATGAAACTCTGGAACTACTGCAGGACAGAGTTGGAGAGACACTAGAACTTATAGGCACAGGTAAGGACTTCCTGGACAGAATCCCAGGGTCATAACAAATTGGAGAGAAACATGACAAATGGGACTACCTTAAAATCAAAAGTTTCTACACAGCTAAAGACATAGCTACCAAACTAGAAAGACAGCCAGCCAATTAGGAGAAGATATTTACCAGTAATATATCACACAAAGGCCTAAAATCCAGTATATACAGGGAACTCAAGAAACTAATCCCTCCCATATCTAATGAACTAATCATCAAATTGGTACGGGAACTAAAGAGAGACTTCTAGGAAGAAGAGATAAAATTGACAAACAAACAGGAGGAAATGTCCATCATCCCTGGCCATAAAGAAAAGCAAATAAAAACCCTGAGATACAACCTTACCCGAGCCTATTTGCTAAATTCAGACAATGACAAATGCTGGCAGGGATGTGGAGAAAGAGGAACCCAACTGCACTGCTAATGGGAATGTAAGCTAATACAACCGTTCTGGAAAGCAGTCTGGAAGTTCCTCAAAAAACTAAACATAGACCTTCCCTACGATCCAGCCATACCACTATTAGGCATCTACCCTGAGCAACAGGAACCAGGATACAAGGACACATGCACCTCCAAGTTCATTGCTGCATTATTCACAATAGACAAGATATGGAAACAACCCAGATCCCCCACTACAGATGAGTGGATCCAAAAACTATGCTACCAATATACAATGAGATATTACACAGCCATTAGAAAGGACCAAAAAAATGGAATTCACAGGGAAATGGATGGAACTAGAACAAATGATGTTAAGTGAAATAAGCCAAGATCAGAAAGAAAGATAAACACCACATATTCTTCCTGATATGCAGATGTTAAATTCAAAATGTAAGGAGATATGACAAAATAAACAGGACTCAAGAAACAAAGGATCTCCTGCCCCATTTGTGAAGAAATGGAAGGACGTGGAAAAAATCATATTAAATGAAATAAGCCAGACCCAAAGAAACCATAGGTCCCATGGTTTCTCTTATTGGTAATAAATAGGAATACATATAGGATAATCTTAGCAGATAAGCAGAATAGCTCAATAGCTAGGTACATATCACCATATAAGATGATGCTGGAAGTGGTCCAGTGGCTCAAGTGATAAAGCAATTGCCTTGAGCTGAAAAGCACAAGGACAGCACCCAAGCCTAGACAGCATCAAGCCCCATGACCAAGCAAAAAAAAAAAAATGATGCTAAGCAACATGAATTCTAAGACATGGACACAAGAGGTTTTCTTTTGTTGTTGCTCTTAATAATCTACATGATTTCTTTTTCCTTTTGATTCCCCCCCTCCCCCCCCCACAAGTTTTATCGCCTGTTGTCACCATATTTTTTTTTTTTTCTTTTTGTGTCCGGTCATGGGGGCTGAACTCTGGGCATGGGCGCTGTCCCTCAGCTGTTCAGCTCAAGGCTAGCACTCTACCACTTGAGCCACAGCGCCATTTCCGGCTTTTTTTCTTTTTGCTTATGTGGTGCTGAGGAGTCGAACCCAGGGCCTCAGGCATGCAAGGCAAGCACTCTACCACTGAGCCACCTTCCCAGCCCCTGTCACCATATTTTAAAACAAAGGAAAAAATAAAAATTAAGTAAATATTATAAAGTAAATAGTAAATATTGAATTTTTCCAGTTGCCTTTATTAGGCATCTATTAAGAAGATCACATGATTTTCTACCTTTCATCTATTAATTTTATTAGCATTATAGGGAATGGAGTGTGGTTCAGTCACAGAGTATATATTTTAAAGTGTATAAGGTCCTGGGTTTAGTCCTTGGTATCAAAAATAAAGAGATAAATAGTAATAGATTGCATTATACTGGTGCTCACATTAATTGAATGAGTCCAACTTGGCCATAGCTAATGTGTTACTACGTTCTCTATGTTCAATACCTTTTTAGAATTTTGCAGCAATATTTTAAAGTTGCATCAAGTTTTTTGAAAAATCTTTTTTTTCTTGATTGATTTCTATTAAAGACTCAGCTTTCTGTGTGCCAGTGGCTCTTGTCTATAAACCTAGTGACTCAGTACATTGAGATCTGAGGATTGTGACTCAGAGTCAACCCAGGAAGGAAAGTCCATAAGATTCCTATCTCCAATAAACAAAAAAATGCAGGGGTAGAGCTATGACTCAAGTGGTAGGGCACTAGCCTTAAGCAAAGAAGCTCAGAGACAGCTCCTAGACCCTGAGTTCAAGCCTCAGGACTAGCACCAAAACTAAAAATAAAATACTCAGTTCATTCTAATATCATAGTCCATCACATCCATCCATCCTGCTCCATTCAAGAATTCTTCAAGGGGCTGGGAAGGTGGCCCAGTGGTAGAGTGCTTGCCTTGCATGCCTGAGGCCCTGGATTCGATGCCTCAGCACCACATAAGCAAAAAGAAAAAGCCGGAAGTGGTACTGTGGCTCAAGTGGTAGAGCGCTAGCCTTGAGCTGAAGAGCTGAGGGACAGTGTCCAGACCCATAGTTCAGGCCCCACAACTGAACTCAAAAAAAAAAAAAAAAAAAAGAATTCTTCAAATCTGCTAGGTGTTGGTGGCTTAAACCTGTAATCCTAACTACTCAGGTGGCTGAGTTCTGCAGATCATGGTTTAATACTCCTGGTGAAACTTTTATCTCCAATAACTTCTCAAAACCAAACAAACAAACAAACAAAAAAAAAAACAGAAGTGGAACTATGGCTCAAGGGGTAGAGTGTTAGCCTTTAGTACAGTGGCTCAGGAACAGCACCCAGGCCAGGAGTTCAAGTCCCACAACTGAGAAAAGAAAATCTGCAATTCTATGTCCTACCCCAAAATAAACAATCCTTCACATGGCCCATCTTCCGTAAACATAATAGCAGGCTAGAAGATGACCCCATGTAAGTATAGCACTCTTATCTAGACCTCTGCTCCCCAAATCACTAATTAACCAGTCCTCACAGCAGAGAATAAAAAGAAGAGCAAGAAAGAAAGAAAGAGAAAGAGAAAGAAAGGAAGGAAGGTAGGAAGGAAAGAAGGAAGGAAGGGAGGAAGGGAGGGAGGAAGGGAGGGAAGGAGGGAGGGAGGGAGTGAAAGGAAGTGGGAGAGACAGACAAATACAGAGAGAGACAGAGTGCCATAGAGAGAGAGGGACTCATGGCTCACACCTGTAATCCTAACTATTCAGAAAGCTGAAATCTGGGGATAGCAGTTCAAAGGCAGCCTTGGCAGGAAAATCCATGAGGGTCTTATCTCCAATAAACTACTTAGAAAACACAAGAGTAGAGCTGTGACTAAACTGGTAGAGGATTAGCCTTGAGCAAAAATGCTCTGGGACAAACACAGAAGCTCTGAGTTCAAGCTCCAGGACCAACACACACACACACACACACACACACACACACACACACACACACACACACACACACACACAAGAATGAGTAGGAAACATACAATAGTGATCCAAGAAGCCTATAGCTAGATCTAGATAACTGTATAATTGTCACACACATACACACATGTGAATGAATGATTGCCACATGGGGGAAAATTAAAATATTATAGAATACCATGGTAAAAAAGATTGTTTTGTTGAGAGAAAAAAAAATTATCATTAAATGTTGGTAAAAGCTTTAAGTTTAGTAAACAGAATGATAAAATTAGAAAATTGTGTACATTGTAAATTACATAGAACTTTAGATCAACGAAAACTTTATTAGCCTCAAAAACTGAGAGAAAATGACAATCCAAAAAGTGCATTAGGGGAAGGGAAAAAACAAATTGCTTAAATAGGGATACAGGGGGACCCATTGCAACAATGAAATGTACAAGATGCTATGTGGAAAAACAAACTTTACAACTTTGGGGAGGGGTTACGGAATGTAGTTGTAGAAATGGAGGGCAAGGATGGTAGAGGGAAAAAAAGGAGGAGGCAACAATGCTTGATAAGAAATGTACTCATTACCTTACTTATGTAATTGTAACCCCTCTGTATGGTATTTGCACAATAAAAACATTTAAAATATAAAATTAAATTAAAAAGTGGGTTAGGGCTGGGAATGTGGCTCAGAGGTAGAGTGTTTGCCTCACATGCATGAAATCCTGTGTTCAACTTCTCAGTAACACATATACAGAAAAAAGCTGGAAGTGCGAGTGTGGCTCAAGTGGTAGAGTGCTAGCCTTGAGCAAAAAGAGAAGCTCAAGGAGAGTGCCCAGGTCCAGAGTTCAAGCCCCAGGACTGGGAAAAAAAAAGTGTGTTAGCGAGGCACTGATGGCTTATGCCTATAATCCTAGCTACTCAGAAGCTGATATCTGAGAATTGGGGTTCAAAGCCAGCCTGGGCAGAAAACTCTCAGTGACTCATCTGCAATTAACTACTCAAAAACCAGAAGTGGGACTGTTGTTCAAGCCCTAGTATGAAGAAGAAAGAAGAAGAAGTAGAAGAAGGAGGAGGAGGAGGGGGGGGGGGGAGGAGGAGGAGAGGAGGAGGAAGGGGAGGAGGAGGAGGAGGAGGAGGAGGAGGAGGAGGAGGAGGAGGAGGAGGAGGAGGAGGAGGAGGAGGAGGAGGAGGAGGAGAAGGAGAGGGAGGAGAAAGAGAAGAAGGAGAAGGAGAAGGAGAAGAAGGA